>NC_091445.1:85323602-85555833 GCF_964237555.1 Oryctolagus cuniculus | reverse complement strand
CCTCGCAAATAAAATAAATATATCATAAAAGAAAACAGGTCTCCTCTTCCTCATTGTCTTAACCCTGCTGGTGCAGGGCAATGGTAATAATCCAGTAATCCACAGTACAGCTAGCTCCTGGATGTGCATTCTGGAAACAAGAGATGCTCACTGCACACACTCCCAAAGAAGTGAAGAAAGAAGGTTTGCTGATTATAGGTGGCGATCAAAAGGTTACAAATAAAGTCAGCTGAAGAAATGTCCCAATGAATTGTTCTGCAAACTTTTTGCTGCAATAAAAGAAGTAGCTTTGGAGGAGCTTGTGATTCAGTGGGTCTGGGGTGAGGACCAAGAATTTGCACTTCTAACGTGTGACTCGGATGCTCAGGCTGGTAGTTCCAGGACCGCACTTTGAGGGGCACTGCCTATTTCAATGGTCATATCAAGGGTTCACAGAGAAAACACACTGCTTGCACCATTACACACTGCACTCACCAGGGCCACCTACCACTTCTGCATTTGTTCTTCATGAGCATGGGGGAGAAAGAAGAAAACATAAAGTGATGTTGGAAGCACACACTTAAGGGAGCAGAGAGTAGCAAACGACAATGGCGTGGTAAGCGCTTGGAAGTTTTATAAATTCGTGTGTGGGGGAGTGGTTGTGATTTAGTTATTTTTTTGTTTCAAAGGGTGGAGCAGGAGTTCTCAACCCTCACGGTGCTTCAGAGTCACCTGCGAGGTCCCCACAGTGTCAGTACACCCTTGGACAGAATCCAGGAGTCTGGAGAATTTTGAAGCAGCTTTTCTATAGATGGCATGTTTAAGTAATAATAATGTTAGAGGAATAAGACAGAAAGCCAAGTGGAGGCTTAACCCCACCGCGGGGAAGAAATGAAAATGCAATCAAGTATTTTCTTTTTAAGAGCTGTACATAGAAGTTCAGGCACTACAGCAGGGGGCGGGGTTTGTGTAATTTACTCCTAGAAGCAGCAGCAGGGAAGAAAGCAGAACAGAGACTGGCAATGAAGACAGGAGGCAGTGAAGTCTAAATGAGCCAATCAGTTAAGGAATGACATGCTTTTTATTTGTGTACTCAGGGCTAGATACAGCCAGGAAGCAATCTGGATGATGGAATCCCTTGTACTTTTAAATAGGCAGCTAGCAGAGAAGAGCTTTCCTTCCAAAAGCCACTTGCGGAAAGACAAAAAGTAGCAATGGATGGCAGAAGGAGAGGAGGTGAGAAAGCCAGAGTGGGAGTGGAGGGCACGCTAAGGGCGTGTTACTAATGAGGAAGAGTCCCTCAGCCACAAGGGCAGGACTTTCTGCACGTGTAGCCAATGTTGACCCGGGAAATCAACCACCCCGTACTCGGTGTACTCTTTAAGATGAATGAAGAAGACTACACATGTGTTCCTATGTGAATGTATGCATGTGTGTGTAGGAGGGAGAGAGAGAGACCAGAGACAGAGGACAAGTAAAAGCATCGTGTCAGTGACACGTGTGTGAAGTGTGGGTCCTGGTTTTCTGATTAGGCATTCAGGAGTGTCAGGAGCCAATCTCTCCAAACCTGCTGTCTTGTATAAAAGACAGAAGTAAAGATGGAAACCATTGAAAGATCAGCCTTTAGAAGAAAAACATGTAAAAGAAATATTATTCATATATAAACAAAATGTTCTGTCTCTGGAACAACGTAGCACAATCTTGTTTTTCATCTTGCTGTGTGCATACATAAATGGGTACACAAAATTTGTTTTTTTTTTCCAGCTACTTTGTTATGTTATGTAGTTCTCCCAGATTGCAATGTTTCATTTGCTTTCAAATCTTTATTTTAGCTGTTTGTTTTCATGACATACCCTTCTTTTTCCCCTCCCTAACTGTACTCCAGCATTAGAACCCTAAGATTTCCCCTGACTATTCCTGGATTCACTGACTTTTTATATATCTGCATTCAAGAATTACCTTCTGGGATCTGGCACTGTGACTCAGTGGGTAAAGCCACTCTCTGCAGTGCCGGCACCCCATGGGGGGCTGGTTTGAATCCCAGCTGCTCCTCTTCCCATCCAGCTCTCTGCTAATGCAACCTGGATGGTGGTGGAAGATGGCCCATGTGCTTGAGCCTGTGCACCCATGTGGGAGACTCACATGAGGCTTCTGGCTTCGGCCTGGCCCATCTCAGGTTGTTGCAGCTGTTTGGGGGAGTGAACCAGTGGATAGAGGGTCTCTCTCTCTGTCTCTCTCTCTTTCTCTGTCTCTCTTTCTCTCTCTCTCTCTCTGTTTCTCTCCTTTTCTCTGTAATTCTGACTTTCAAATAAATAAACAAAGCTTTAAAAAAGCATAGAATTACCTTCTATGCACTCCCCTATTCTCCTGAGCTTAAGCACAAAAAGTTTGTATTCAGGAGGTTCCCAATGAATTATGTTCAATTAGTTAATAAAGAAAATACAGGTTGAAGCTTCCAGTAATGGAATCTTCCAGCCTTCTCCTCAGTGTCCATCCTATCCCATCCTCTCTCATCCTATAACAGCCACTGCTTGGGTGGGGTTGACTTTACCCCTGGCCTCAGGGATGTAATTTCATTGTCTACACCAGTCAGTGGAATTCTATTCCATCTGCAGCAATTGGTTCAGGAATAGTCCTGCTCCACTCAGAATGAAGCTCGGGTCTTTTGCTCTTTGGTTGGGAGTTTTTTCTCTTTATGGATCAGGTAGTGTGCAGATGTGATGACCAGAACTGTGGCAATCCATTAGACAATGTGGGGGAAGCCAGCTTGAGGCTAAAGCCAACCCCCAGAAGGCAGAGCATCACTCAAATGGGAGTCAGGAATCTGATCAATGCAAGCTGAAGGCACAGCCACCACTGGAGGGAACAGTCATTTGAGCCAATGTATTCCCTTTATGGTTTAAACCAGGAAATGAGATCTATTACTAAAATGCTCCCCCATTATTTGTTGAGTTCCCCCTGTTTTTAAATCTTTGGGACACGATATGTAATCTGTCTTCTTGCAACTTAATTCATTTAGGGAAATAGTGGCACTATTGGGTAGCATTGACTATGCTGGTAAGATCATTATACATACTTGTGACTTATGCTGTTCTCATGAAAATCATGTTCACAAGTGATAAAATAATGTGAAAACGCTTTCTACCACAATTTCTGTTCAAAATGAATAGTGTTCTGCACTTAGGTAGACTGATACAGGCTGCTTGTTGGATCACATAGCAGCCATGGATATTTCAATCCATTCCCATTGTGGGCACTTTGCAGAAGATGAGCTGTTGGTGGCCACCCCTCTGTGCTTCTTGTGATGCACTACAGGTGGGTACCTTTCCGATGAAACTGAAGAGACCCCAACAGACAAATGGACTTGAGCATCTCTGTTGTGTACATTTCCAAGCAGCACTGCAGCTGGATGTAGAGTCGACAGATTTCAGGGTGGATCTCACCATCTTCCGGGCTGCAAGAGACGGAAAGAGAAGCTCTGAGCGCTCTCAAGATTTCACTCATCTCCCATCTGTCTCAGCCCCGAGAGGGGAACGCACTCAGCACAGATCCCTTGGAACCCTGAGACTAAAATAGAGGACTTCCTGCCACCAAGCCAGTGGCCAGGGTGACAGTTCTTACACAAGTGTCTTTCTGACGAACTGTTTTCTTCCTTAAGTGGCAGGCTTCTGCTGAGAGCTTAAAGTCAGCAACGTTTTAAGTAATTACAAATATCAGACATTTTCAATTTAGCTGTTGGTACAAATTTCCAAAATGTATTTAAGCCATAAGAATCTCCTAGGCTGCAGAAAGAGATTAAAAACCCTTGTTTTTGGAGAAACTAACAAGAGTGATCCCATTGCCAGGTATGATAGCTCCTTAATACTGGGGCCCTAGCATAATGTGATTAGAGAGACAATTTACAAATTATTTTTATCAAGGTTTTTTTTTTTTGTCTCAGTCTAAAGAATATTCCTTATTGTTCGGTATGACTAATTTATGAAAGGCCAAATGTTTTTACTGGAAAAAAAAAACAGAACATTTTATGAAAGAGAAAAGTAATAAAATTCTAATTGTGCCTGATAATCAAAAACTAAATGGACATCGAACTTGTGCTCGAAAATTTATTCTAAAGTCCTTGAGTCTTCCTCTTGTCGCTCCCCCTCTTCGTGGAGGAACGACACAGGACCCTGCGCTGTTCTTTGGTCTGCTCGGCCCTCCCCGGGTTTGCTGCTGGTTCTTCCCGGGTTGGCTACCGTCCCTTCCACCTCCGTGGAAGGGCGGTTCCCCCTGCCACATTCCCCACTTCCGCAGGGGAGCGGCACACCGCCGGCCGGCTCTCTCGGGGGCTGCACAGGTGTTCCCTCAGATGTTCCCCTTAGATGTTCCTTCTTAGATGTTCCTGGTGCATGCCGTCTCTCTCCTCCTTTATAGTCCTCCTCTGCCAATCCCAACTCGGCTGCCCACACGCCGAGTACGCTGCTCTCCTCCAATCAGGAGCAAGTCCTACAGTTTATTGGTTGAACTGGAGGCAGCTGGGTAGAAGCTGTTTACTCCTCTCCCAGCGCCATATTGTGGGAGAGCAGATGCATAGAATAAGTCTTAATTCCAGTAACTTAGTCTAGTCCGGGTTGCTTCCCACACCTCTATTCAACATGATAAACATGTTTACATGGGAAAATGACGAAACATGGAATGATCATTTTTGATTAAGAGAGTGATTGTCTATAAAATAATGCTCTTTATTTTATATGCAGCTAAAATAGTGTGTGCCAAATAAAGCAAACTAAATGAAAGAGATAAAGTGTATTGATAGATGAGAAAGGAAAGAAACTCTAAAAAGGAGTGCTATCTCTATTTCTATCTCCAATCAGTAAAAACGCCACAAAATGTGATGAAATAATGCGGCATTTCGATTTGATTCCTTTGCAGAGTGCAAAATATCAGGGGCAGTTATCAGACAAAAATGATGACTTTAGTTTTAAGTTCTGGAATCACAGCAAAAGGAATTTGTATACACACAGTACTTTCCGACGATAATCAGTTTTCATTTTCTACTGATTTAGTAGATGAGCAGGAGTTTACCTAACCATATGGCTTATATAATTCATGAAAATGCAGCATTCTATGCCTCAGTATGAGTGATGCCCGCACAGTCATCCTATGTTTTTCCTGTGTGGGAATCAAGTGTCTCAGAAGAAATTTTGGGTAAAATGTGGCTTTATCTGTAAATGAAAAGATCGCATTCCTTTTTCATTTGTGTCTCCTGGGTCCAGCCCTAGGTCAGCACTGGAAGCCAATGTTCCCTCGGTGAAAATCTCAGGTTTTCTGGCTGCCTTCCTCTCACAGGTGCTTTCTATCTCCAAGTATTTTTTTTCTCCAGCCACCCAGAGTCACCACCCTCACCCCGCACCTGCTATAGTTTCAATGTGTTTTGGCTTCCCAATTCATGGAGGGCTTTAAAGCCAGGGTCACGAGTTGGTGGTGCTGGGAGGGTGGAGACTCGATCTCATTATGGTCTTCAGGAGGTGGGCGGAGCAGGAGGTCCCGAGTTCACGGGGTGGGGGCGCGGCTTGCCCTTGAAAGATAGTTCGCCCTAGTTGGTTGGGTCTAAAAGCACAGTTGAGCCTAGCTTTTCTCTTGGGTTTTTGGCTTGTGTTGTGATCCTTCCTCTGCAAACTCCACCATCAGCTCTCTGGGGCTCATCTCTGAAGTTCCCAAAATGGTGAGCAAAAACAAAACTCCTTCCCCTGTAAGTAGCTTGGTTTACGTATTATTGTTAGAGTGACAGAAGGCTGCTTAATACACCACCTACCCCTCACCTCCCAACACACACCCTCCCTTTGATTATTTCATGTCATTTCCAGCCTTTTGAGATGACCCTGATTGTGGTCCGTTCCCTTTTGGTCCAGCTATGTTCTGAACAGACAACAGGAATTAGCAGTACATGTACTAAAAGGTGATCCTGGTGTATTATTTGCCAAATATTGCTTTTTATAGGAAAGTCTGAAGGTAATGTTTTATTACAAAGACAGGCTAGAGGGAAAATATCTTAAGGCAGGCAGGTCTTTCCAGTGCTTCTCACCATCCCAATTGCAGCTGCCTATATTCATTTCTGTATAACATTGGCTTTGGTTGGGTCACGTAGAAATTAAAACAGCAAAACCCTGTATAATCTGTTGCATGTATTGTACACTTTCTGAGTGGGATAATTAGCTAGTACAATATCATTCCAAGCTGTGAAGTATTCTTATTTTCAGAGTACGAAATATGTGCCTGGTGGCTTAGTTTCAAAAATGTGCAAGCTCCATATATAGTTGACATTTTATGTAATTTAAACAAATGACTACCATATTACCATATCTTAAGGGCCAGTATATTTTGTTTTACAGTTTGTAAAACTTTGTTTTACTGTTGCATATAATGCAATATATTAAATGTTTGTGAAAAAATGACAAGTTAGAACAGAGATTAAAATACCCAATATAAAGTGTTTGGTGGGGGCCATCCCCCTAATGCCTTCGTAACCCACGTAGATTCTGGAAACTGTGGAACTTGACTGCATCCTCATACATGTTATGGGAAGAAATTGAATAGGTGTCTCCAGAAATACCATCTGCTTAATAAAAATCAATGCTACAGGTGCATTTTCTGGTTAAAAAATTCACACTCACAGTCATATGTTATCTTTTAATACCTTGGGAGACTGACATCTAGAGAAAGAAAGGAACTAGTAAAGAGCAGTGGAAAAGCTGAAGTGTCTTTCATGGTGGTGTTTCACGCAGGTTCCATCAACCTCAGGGCTCATACAACTTATTTCTCCCGCTCGAGAGGTCTAGATGTGTTACTGGTACCGTTTATTGCAAGTTCATTAAAAGACAAGTAGCCAAGTGGGTTATATGTCTGATGTAAGCAATGGCCTGGAATACCTTTTTGAGAAACACAAAGTGCATTTAGATTATTCTCTTAACAAATGAGCAAGAGTCAGAGTATGGAGAATGGGGGAAAGGCCAAGAAAACAGCAATTTAAAGGCTTGAAATATCCTCAGGATAAACTTGTGAACCTAAGGAAATATTTGCATTAGAATAAAACGAGACCTATGGACTTCCTCCAGGAACTGAGAGCAACTTAACCTGGGGTAACTTTACTGCATATTTCTTATGCTTGGCCTAAAATAATTCACTCTTATTAATCAAAGTTTAGATCTCTGAGAGTCACCCTTGAGGTGATGTTCATTTAATTTAGTCAAAGGAATTTTATGAGTTAGTGGTTGGCAGTGATTATTTTTTTTCCCAATGAACCTAAGAGCTAAACTAATTATTTTGATTAATTTAAAAGTTTCAGTCTTCAAAAAAATCTTAAAAATTCAACAAAATTTCAGTGATTTAGAGTTCAAGGTGAATCCAAAAACATCAAAAATAACTACAAATGTGCTTTCAATCAACTGCTTTAGGACAAGAATCATGATTTAATGACTTAATCCTAGTTTAAGAAAACCAAATGGCTATTCTAATAGGACATGAATGCAAACACAGCCTAAGTCACCTATTGATAATGGAAACTATGTATTGAGAATATTTTTATTTTGTATTTCAAAACTGTGAGCACTTGACAGCCTGAATAAAAAAGACAGATGATGTCAAATATTGGTAATGTGGAGCAATAGAAATTCTCATACATTGTTGATGGGAGTTAAAATAGCACAACTCCCTATATATACGTGTGTATAAACCATATACCTATCCTATGACAGAGCAATTCCATTTCTAGGTATGTGCCTAAGAGAAATGAAAACATTTTCATTAAGAGCTGGAAACAGTCCAGGTGTTTGTCAAGAGGAAAATAAATTATCATTCTTACAATGGAATAGTACTCAATAACTATAAGGAGAAAACTCCTTATACTCAAAACAACTTGGATAAATCACAAAAGTGTTATCTTAAATGAGAAAATCCTTACACAAAAGAGTAAACACTGTATGACTCAATTAACATGAAATTCTAAATGCTTCGTGTAGTAACAGGAAATTCTAGAACAGATGAAATTATTTGATGGTGAAAAGTATTAAAACAACAGTGGGAAACTGAGAAGCAGTATGAAGGAACATTCTGAAGTTAGAGGGACAGTAATAGCTAGAAAGAGGTTAAAGTTGCTGGCGCCACAGCTCACTAGGCTAATCCTCCGCCTGCGGCACCGGCACCCTGGGTTCTGGTCCTGGTTGCTCCTCTTCCAGTCTAGCTCTCTGCTGTGGCCCGCAAAGGCAGTGGAGCATGGCCCAAGTCCTTAGGCCTTGCACCTGCATGGGAGACCAGGAAGAAGCACCTGGCTCCTGGCTTCGGATCAGCGCAGCACGATGGCTGTGGCGGCCATTTGGGGGGTGAACCAACAGAAGGAAGACCTTTCTCTCTGTATCTCACTGTCTAGCTCTGTCAAAAAAATTAAAAAAAAAAAGAAAGAGGTTAAAGTTATATGGGTGTATAATTTGGCAAATTTTATTGAATAGAACACTTAAGATTTGTGCATGTGCTTATATGCAAATTTTACTTAAAGATCATCAACATATACTGTAGTTATTGATATGCATGTTAAATTTTTTAGGGGTAAAATTTACTGATGTCTGCGACTTCAAAAAATAACATGAATTGTTGAACACAGAGATATAGACAGGTAGAGATATAATAAAACAAGCATAATAAAATGTTAATTATAGAACCTAGATAGTAGGAATTTACTTGATGGCTGAGGATTTACATTTCCCCGGATAATGATGTAACATAAATTGCACGAAACAACTGGACAGCTTTATGGCTGGTAAGGTCAGGATCAGGAGTTAGCACACTGGGGACTGGGGTTACGAAATGTCTTGGCTCCACATCTGTCTGCTTTTTGGCTGAGCTGCCAGACTGTGGTGGTCTGTGCAGCTGCTAATGGCGTTTTAAAAGTCAGCAAAATGTTTGTTGTTTGATAGCCTGTCCCTAATGTAATGATTTATGCAGCAAGACATAATGGAAAGATAATGAGTTCTGGAGTCAGAAAAGTTAGATTTACACGCAGGCTTCGTCACTTAGAATTGTAATCTTAGGGAAGCACCTAAACAGGGAGACTGAGTTTCTCAGCTGCGACACAGCGATAACAACCTTATGAGGTATCAGATCAAATGAGCTCATCTGTGGGAAAATAGCAACAAATTAAAACAAATGAAGGATTGCAAGAAATTGGCTGTAGTCCATTTTAGTAATTTTAGTATATCAAAATTGTCTTGGCCGTATGTTTCCATATACTCTTTTTTTTTTTTTTTTGGTGACAGGCAGAGTTAGACAGTGAGAGACAGAGAGAAAGGTCTTCCTTTTTCCGTTGGTTCACCCCCCAAGTGGCTGCTACGTCCAGTGCGCTGTGCTGATCCAAAGCCAGGAGCCAGGAGCCAGGAGCCAGGTGCTTCTCCTGGTCTCCCATGAGGGTGCAGGGCCCAAGCACTTGGGCCATCCTCCACTGCACTCCCTGGCCACAGCAGAGAGCTGGCCTGGAAGAGGAGCAACCGGGACAGAATCCGGCGTCCCAACTAGGACTAGAACCCGGTGTGCCGGCGCCGCAGGCGGAGGATTAACCTAGTGAGCCGCGGCGCCGGCCTCCATATACTCTTTAGTTACCAAAATTATCTGCGATTCTACAGTAATCTTTATTTCTTACAGTTTGGAATTTGCTCAAACATGCCGTTAGGCTGAGAAAAGAAGGCACGACCCCATTGACAACCACTCAGCATTTCACGGGTTTTAGTGATGATGGATAAACACTCGGCCTTTGTCAGCTAGCAGAGAGGGAAAGCAGAGCTCCTGTCACAGAAAGT
Organism: Oryctolagus cuniculus; assembly: GCF_964237555.1. Taxonomy (NCBI): domain Eukaryota; kingdom Metazoa; phylum Chordata; class Mammalia; order Lagomorpha; family Leporidae; genus Oryctolagus; species Oryctolagus cuniculus. The sequence continues at coordinate 85,546,030 of NC_091445.1, read as the reverse complement.
ATCCAAGGTCTCTGTTTGAAACCAATTCTGCTGTTGGCTATTAAGCCAAAGGAGATGAGGGAAAGGGGTGGCACCGTTTGTTTGATTTCTCAGAGCAAATAGCTAGGGAAGAAAGCAGCGGGGGGACTTACCCAAGGACAGTGAGCGCCAGGGGTGCTTTTCCAATATCCACACTCTCAGGGGGATCCCACTTCCAGGGATGTACCCTAATTCTGTGCCAGCGCCAGAGCCCAGCGTTCCGGGGTTCCAGCGAAGGGGATTTCTCAGGGTAGGGTGGGGCACAGCGGGCACACATGTTTTTGTGTGTGGACTCAGGCACTGCTGTAGGTTTCAAACTCTCCAAGGTAATCAGAGTCTGTGCAAGTTCATAAACACAGAACAGATGCCAGGTACCTCCTAAGCACCGACACTGTTTGATACCAAAATAAGTATTGGCATTAACAGAAAAGCCTAGTTAACCTGGAGAACAGAAACCAGATCTTTTTTTTTTTTTTCCTCTAAGGTTTCCATCCATGTAACAGTCGAGTCCCCTTATGGTCTCCATTTTTTTTCATAATCTTCCGGCTGCAGGCGGAACCCCCCTGTATTTTCTTCATAGAGAGTCTCAGCAAATCTGGTTCCCCCGAGAACCTTTGAAGGAGTGATTGCAGTAATTCCCCTCGCTTCACAGCATGTCGGTTTATGGGAACATATGGCTGGCTCGGCGACTTCCTGTCACTGAACAGCAGTCAGTATCAAACTCTGCCCTGGAGCTATGTGGGTTCAGTAGGAAATGAAACTTGACTTTTAAAGGCAAAATGAAACCTGAAGTGCAACTGAATTATCTTTTGGTGGCTACTTTGAGTACCTTTATGTACAGCGGGGGAGCTCCCAGGGGAGGGACCTTTGACCATCTTGGCCATATTAGGGTCTCCATCTCTCTGTTGCTTTCAGTTTACCCTTGGCCAATCCCTGCTGACCCAGCTGGGAGATTTGAGAAGTAGTGAGTGGCATTGCCAAGCACCTGATTCATTGTTTTTATTCCATGTCCAAAGTAGAAACTAGATTTAAACACTTTTAAAAAATCAATCGTTATGTTTTCTTGCATTATGATTCTATAACAAAATAAGACTAAAAATATTACTATTGAATTGCAAGTCATCTTTTATTTATCTTAAATATTAATGCGATATTGTCGCGCGTTGGGAATGGGTGGTGAAATCCATGGCGATTTGAAGGTTCCTCTGGGCATTTCTTAGTGCCTTGGAGGTCAAAGGAATTAATGGGATGCACATTGTGACTTGTTCTCCATTCCTAAAATTCACGTTTATTAGCCAGGAGAAGACTAACATTTGCAAGGCAACATTTCTTCAGTCTGCAAAAGAAAATCTCTGGTGTTCCGTCTTGGACTCTTCTCCCACCCTCCTATCCCTGTTTGCCTGGAGAATTCCTTGGCCTCTTCATTTTCCCCTCTGAGTCTCCTAATGTTTTCCTGCTTCCGGTCATTGACTGGGAATTAGGTCATAATTTCTCCATGCCAGATCTCACTGGACCCTGGTCTTCCCAGGTCTTGTGATTCTGGCAGCCTGGTAGAGAAAGGCCTGTGACTGGTAGACTCTTGAATCTGGGATTCCCAAGTCTCTGCTGGCATGAAAATCAGCACGATGGATTGTATGGCTAGAACACAGCCCTTCTTTCTGAATATAGCTAAGCTCAGTTTATTGTAAAAGATAAATGTATATATTTCAAATGATATATGTAAATAACCACACACATATAGAGTGATTATGAAAATGTCACATATAGAAATACGTATACATATATATGTATGCAAATAGATACATATACACACGTGCATATATTTGTATATAAATCTTGTATAGTTAGGATCATTAATTTTTAAATACATAAAGAAACATATGGATGCTTCCACATTTTTTTTAAAGATTTATTTTATTTATTTGAAAGGCAGAGTTACAGAGAGAGGGAAAGACAGAGAGTGAGAGAGGTCTTCTATCTGCTGGTTCACTCCCTCAATAGCTACAATGGCTGGGGCTGGGCAAGGCCAATCCAGGAACTTCTTCTGGGTCTCCCATGTGGTTGCAGAGGCCCAAGCACTTGGGCCATCTTCTATTGCTTCCCCAGGCATGTAGGCAGGGAGCTGGATTGGAAATAGAGCAGCCAGGACAAAAACTGGTTCCCATATGAGATGCAGGCAGTGTTGCAGGCAGTGGCTTAACCCATTATGCCACAACGCTGGCCCCTCTACATTTTTTTAAAAAAATTATTTATTTGAAAGGCAGAGTTACAGTGAGGCAGAGGCAGAGAGAGAGAGAAAAAGAGAAGTCTTCTATCCGCTGGTTCACTCCCTAAATGGCCGCAATGCCTGGAGCTGGGCCAATCCAAAGCCAGAGGCCAGGAGCTTCTTCCGGGTCTCCCATGTGGGTGCCGGGGCCCAAGGACTTGGGCCATCTTCTACTGCTTTCCCAGGCCACAGCAGAGAGCTGGATTGGAAGTGGAGCAGCTGGGACACGAACCAGTGCCCATATGGGATGCCGGCACTGCAGGTGGTGGCTTTATCTGCTATGCCACAGTGCTGGCCCCTTATTTATTTATTTGAAAGGCAGTTATGTATAGATAGAGATCTTCTGTGTGGGGAGCAGCCCGGACTGGACTGAGTTACTGGAATTAAGACTTATTCTATGCATCTGCTCTCCCACAATATGGCGCTGGGAGAGAAGTAAACAGCTTCTACACAGCTGCCTCCAGTTCAGCTAATAAACTGTAGGACTTGCTCCTGACACAGCTGCCTCCAGTTCAACCAATAAACTGTAGGACCTGCTCCTGATTGGAGGAGAGCAGCGTACTCGGCGTGTGGGCAGCCGAGTTGGGATTGGCAGAGGAGGACTATAAAGGAGGAGAGAGACGGCATGTACCAGGAACATCTAAGGGGAACATCTAGCTGAAGGAACACCTGTGCAGCCCCCCAGAGAGCCGGCCGGTGGTGTGCCGCTCCCCTGCGGAAGTGGGGAAAGCGGCCAGGGGGAACCGCCCTTCCACGGAGGTGGAAGGGATAGTAGCCAACCCGGGAAGAACCAGCAGCAAACCCGGGGAGGGCCGAGCAGACAGAAAGAACAGCGCAGGGTTTAGTGTCGTTCCTCCATGAAGAGGGGGAGCGACATTCTGTCCGGGGTTCACTTTCCAAATGTCTTCAGCAGCTGGGGCTGGGCCAGGCTGAAGCCAATAACCAGGAGCCCAAGTAATTGGGGCATCTTCTATGCCTTTCCTGATACATTAGCAGGGAGCTGGATCAGAACAGCCACGAGTTGATTCAACACTGCTCTGTGGGATGCCAGTGTCATAGACAGCAGGCTTAGCCCACTGCACCACAGCGTTGTCCCCTCCGCATTTTATTTTTCAAAATAATTTTTAATTTCATGTCAAGATTTTTAACCTCTGATGCTTATTGTCCCTCCATTTCCCATACCAATGGTTTTCAAAGGTCAATTATTATTCAACTTTCGTGTGTTATACTGGAAAAAATTCATTAATTTTTGTTGAATCCAAAGCAGGCAGTTAATCCCTGCTTTTATGCACTGGAATTTTAGGGTCTAATACATTAAGTCATTGGTTTACCTAAATAGAATATTTAGCCCTTATTCTTAATTATGTAATAAGACTAATACATACTTGTTTCAACTAAGCTATAAATTTTAAAGCAAGAGTTTATCCTAGTGGTTAAGATACCATGTCCCATATCAGAGTGCCTGGATTTGATAGTTGACTCCAGCTCCTGACTCCAGCTTCCTGCTAATGCAGATCCTGGGAAGCAACAGTGAAGTCTCAACTAACCGAGTTCCCTCTACTCGTGTGGGAGACCTGGATTAAGCTCCTGGCATTGGCTTTGGCCAGGTCCAGTCCCAGCCATGTTGGCCGTTTGAGGAGTGAACTTGTAGATGGGATTCTGTCTCTCAGATAAATGCATTTTAAAATAAAAACAACAACAAATACTATAGACTTCATCAAACCTGCCAAAAATGACGAGAAGCTTTAAAATAACCTCAGATAACGAGCTGACTAAACTTATTACATTCAATTAATGCAAGAGAGAGTTTTTTAAAAAAATGTTTTCATTATATCACTTACCTATAATAGTACAAAATGTTGATCAACATTTTATAATTAGTTGTGCCATATAAGCTGTATAGTTATAGAATAATTGTTGAATTCATCGTGGTTATCAGTGCAAATGGCCTCCTCTTACATATGAGAGACTATCTCCAGTGATGGTTTGAGGGGTGAGAGAACAGAAAGGTTCTTTGGGGAAGATTTAGGAAGAGGGCAGAAAAGTGACATTGTTTATCAAATTACAAACAGCAACAGCAAACAGATAGAGCTTCTATGTGCATGCTAATTCTCTGGCTCCTGCTTTTGCTTGTATGATGATGTTAGAGAAGAGCTAGAACTTTCTTTTTTATTTTAGCATTTTGAAGTCTCTGTCTTCAGCTTCAGACTCCTACCCAACATTAGGGGTTCTTTAAATATGACATGAAGCAGGATTCTGTGGTGTTATTATGTCTTTCTTTTGGCATGCAATGATAATTTCCATCTTTTTTTTGCATAACTGTCAAGAGATGACATTTCATAGAAATATGCCTTTCTAGGCAGATGTAAGAGCTATTTTCTACAAAAATAAAGCAAATGCTTTATGCAAACAAGAGGCCAGTATCTGTGTACGTGGAAAATATCCTCTTCTACTGTGAGTTTCTTCACTGGACCATAAATTCCTTGAAGCAAGAAAGTGTGTCTTATAAATCTCTCTAATTCCTGACACATAGCCGATTGTCTGGGACATGGTGGGTCCTCAATGACACTGTGGCGAGAGGGGTCATAATGCTGGTTTTGTTTTCTTCTGGTCCACTTCACCTCTTAAGAGTTACTTTCCTGGTAGCCCCACACCCCATGCTCTTTTTAAAAATGACTTTATAAATATGTATTAATAGACATGTTATGAAGGTAAGTGAAAGAAGAAAAGATTATACTAATGTCAGAAAGTAACCATGGTAACATTTTGGTATATTTTCTTCTGGACAAAAAATGTAATTATAGGGGCTGGCACCGTGGTGTAGGTTAATCCTCTGCCTGCGGCGACAGCATCTCATATGGGCACAGGTTCTAGTCCCTCTTCCAATCCAGCTCTCTGCTATGACCTGAGAAAGCAGTAGAAGATGGTTCAAGTGCTTGGGCTTCTGCACCCATGTGGGAGACCCAGAAGAAGCTCCTGGCTTCAGATCGGCGCAGTTCTGGCTGTTGTGGCCATCTGGGAGTGAACCAATGGAAGGAAGACCTTTCTCTCTGTCTCTCCCTCTCACTGTCTGTAACTCTGCCTCTCAAATAAATAAATAAAAATCTTTAAAAAATTTGAGAGTACTTCAAAAAGTTCATGGAAATGCATATTATGAAAAAACTAAGGGCCAGCACTGTGGCACAATGGGTTAAGCCCTGGCCTGCAGTGCCAGCATCCCATATGGGTGGTGGTTCGAATCCCAGCTGCTCCACTCCTGATCCAACTCTCTGTTATGGCCTGGGAAAGCATCAAAAGATGGCCTCTGCACCTATATGGGAGACCTGGATGAAGTGCCTGGCTCCTGGCATTGGCCTTGCACAGCCTTGGCCATTGCAGCCATTTAGGGGTGAACCAGCACATGGAGGATTTTGTGTGTGTGTGTGTGTGTGACAGGCAGAGTTAGACAGTGAGAGAGACAGAGAGAAAAGTCTTCCTTTTTTTTGTTGGTTCACCCCCAAAATGGCTGCTACGGCTGGAACTACGCCGATCCAAAGCCAGGAGCCAGGTGCTTCCTCCTGATCTCCCGTGTGGGTGCAGGACCCAAGCACTTGGGCCATCCTCCACTGCCTTCCCGGACCACAGCAGAGAGCTGGACTGGAAGAGGAGTAACCGGGACAGAATCCAGCGCCCCAACCGGGACTAGAACCCGGAGTGCTGGAGCCGCACATGGAAGATCTCTATTTCTCCTTCTCTCTCTGTAAAGCTGGCTTTCAAATAAATTAATAAAATCTTAAAAAAAAACCACTATGCATGGATTTCGAATTTTTTTTTGCACCAAAAGAAACTTATCTTTTAAATCTACTTTTCTACAAACATTTTGAAGTATTTTTAAACACATACACTTGAAAAAAATATATTCATGGAAAGAGTGAATCTTTGGAATCTACTTTTTCATGTCATAGTGTACCACCTATTAGCTTAACCTTTCTGCTAATTAACCTCTCTGTGTTGTGTTTTTTTTTTTTATCTATAAAATGAGGATAACAGTGCTTATCTGATAGTGTTTTTGTGACAAATAAATTATCTATGTAAGTAAGGCTCAGTACCAAAAAAGCTCCCAAGGATGATTATATAAGGAAAAGGATCAATGCATTCAGCTAGTCCAAGTTTCCTCTCTACTTGTAATCGTTTGATGCAGATTGCACACTGTTGGCACGTGGGCCAAAGATGCCCACAGACTTATTTTTTTTTGGCCTGTAGTGTTCAACCTTTTGCTTTTTGAATTCATACAACCATTTGGATTTTGTCTCACAGCTATGTGATCCTACAGCTCTAGGCCTATTTACTGGAAGGCAGGGGTCACTTGGTTCTGAGGAGCAGTTGCCTGTGTAAAGAAGCAGGGGCTCTAAGTTTTCTGTAGGAACCCCCCCCCCCAGCCTACTTTGCATATTCATGTTCTCAGTGTGGCTCCTGCAGCACTTAGACAGGTACTGATTTGGAGCCTGAGGGAAATTTAAAACAACTGTAGACAAATGGATTGAAAACATTTTGGTGCAAAAGAAAATTTGAAGTCATGCAATTTTTTCATAATACATATTTTCCATTAACTTTCTGAAGATCCCTCATATTAAACTCTAAGGGAGCTCACCAAGCAAGAACACAGTAGGAGGTAAGTTTACAGCAACTTATTCTATCAGTTTTGGTAAAGAAGAATTTCCTAGATTGAAAGACTTTCTTTGAAATGAAACAGAAAATTAGAGATTTTGAAAAAAATCAAGAGTGTATATAAAGTTCACAATCTGTACTCTTCTAATGAATTGTGAATCAAAAATGAAAAATAATTATTTAGAAGTCTCAAAAGCTCTTGAGCTGAAATCAACAGCCCAAATATGAAATAAGCCACATATTTGAAAAAATAACAAACCTCCTAATGTTGTTCTAAGAAGCAAAAATTCAGTGTTTACCACTTTAACCAAGAAGTACGTTAAAGAAAACAAGCAAAGGTCCTTGAAACTGTATACTTGCCTTCAATAGGACTAAAAATACTTCCAAGTGGTGCTTCTGCATCGACTGCGTGTTTGTAGGAGGACTGAAGCAGAACATGACAAGTGACAAGGGTGGTATGTGGGAGCGTTTTAAGAGTGGGGGTAGTGTTGTGTCCCCAGGCACAACCATTTCATCAAAATATCCATACTACCAAAAGCAATTTACAGATTCAATGTGATCCCAATCAAAATACCAACCACATTCTTCTCAGATATAGAAAAAAATGATGGTAAATTCATATGGAAACACAGGAGACCTAAATTAGCTAAAATAATCAAACAACAAAAAGCCAGAGGCATCACAATACCAGATTTTAAGACATACTACAGGGCAATTATAATTAAAACAGCCTGGTCCTGGCACAAAAATAGACATGTAGACCAGTGGAACAGAACAGAAACCTCAGAAATCAATTTATGCACCTACAACCAACTTATCTTTGACAAAGGAGCTAAAATCAATCCTCAGAGCAAGGACAGTCTGTTTTACAAAGGTGCTGGGGAAACTGGATCTCCACATGCAGAAATATGAAACGAGACCCATACCTTACTCCTTACACAAATGTCCACTCAAAATGGATCACAGACCTATCTACAACATAAAATTACTAGAGAACATTGGGGAAACTCTAGAAGACATTGACATAGGCAAAAAACTTCATGGGAAAGACCCCAGAAGCACAGGCAATCAAAGCCAAAATTGACAAAAGGGATTATATCAAGCTGAGAAGTGAAAAGGCATCTGACAGAATGGGAGAAAATATTTGTAAACTACGCAACTTATAAAGGGTTAACGTCCACAATCTATAAAGACCTCAACGAATTCAACAACAGCAAAACAATCATATTAAGTAATGGGCAAAGGATTTAAACAGGCATTTTTCAAGAGAAGAAATCCAAATGGCCAACAGACACTTGAGAAAATGCTCAGGATCACTAGCCATCAGGGAAATGCAGATCAAAACCACAATGAGGTTTCACCTCACTCCAGTTAGAATGGCTTACATACAGAAATCAAAAAATATTAAATGCTGGTGAGGATACAGGGAGAAAAGTTACCCTAATTCACTGTTAGTGGGAATGCATACTAATCCAGCCATTGTGGAAGACAGTGTGGAGATTCCTCAGAAATCTGAAAATAGATCTACCATATGACCTCACCATGCCACTCCTGAGAATTTACCCAAAGGAAATGAAATCAGCATATGAAAGGAGTTATCTGTACCCTTGTGTTTATTGCAGCTCAATTCACAATAGCTAAAATATGAATCAACCCAAAAGTCTACCAACAGATGACTAGATAAAGAAAATGTGGCATAGATACACTATGGAATATTACTCAGCTGTAAAAAGAATGAAATCCTGTCTTTTGCAACAAAATGGATGTAAGTGGAAGCAATTATACTTAATGCTCAAGTCTCCAAAAGACAAACATCATATTTTTCCCCTGATCTGTGTTAACTAATCGAATACAAAAAAACTAATGTATATGAGCAAAACTGACATTTTGAGATTTGATTATTGTTTACAGCTCTTGTCTCTACTGTTGAGGAACAGTGTTTTTTTTTTCCTCCTTACTATTTGTTGAATTCTTTACTTAGTGTATAACTACGTTTATGATTATAAAATAAACTGAAAGTATGTCATTGTAAAAATTAGAATAGGAAAGGAAAGAGGAGGGAAGAAAGCATGGGAAACCCTAGTCACAAACGAAAGAAGTACAGAAATGTTTAGACCAGAAAGATGCTGCAGGGTACTATAATAGAAGTGAATGTCATCTTGAGAGATCTCAGAGAAGCTCTGCAGACTTGTTCTTGAAATTCCAAAAATCCCTTTCAGGTTCAAAATAAACACATTTGGAAGAAAGTAAAGGTATTGCATATGAGTTTACTAGGACTGCCATAACTGACTGCAAACTGGGTGGTTTAAGCAACAGAAATGTATTTTCTCAGTTCTGGAGGCTGGAAGTTCAAGTTAAGGCATCAGCTGGGTTCGTTCTTACTTCAGCTGGGAAGAGAAAACTGTTTTCTGTCTCTTCTGATGGCTTCCTGGCAATTGTTGTAGTTCCTTTGTTTCTACAGGCATCACCCCAATCTCTATTTTCATCTACACACGTATGTGTGTGTGTATTTCCCTTTTTACATTTTTTAGCTAAGACACCAATTGCATTGAATTAGGGGCCTACCCTACTCCAGTAAGAATTCATCAAAAATTAACTAATTACATGTACAGTTATCTTATTTGGACCTTATCCCAGGTAAAGGTTAGGACTTCATGACATACAAATTTGAGTTGGGAGAGAGGATGACATAGTTCAACCCATAACATATTGTTACACGAAAAAGCAGTTGATTGGGGTAGGCACTGGGGAGCAATGGGTTAGCCTGTCACTTGTAATGCTGGCATCTCCTATCAGAGCATGGGTTTTTGCCTGGACTCACCACTTCCAAACAGTTCTCTGCTAATGTGCCTGAGAAAGCATCAGAAGATAGTCCAAGTACTGTACTTAGAACCCTACTAGCTACATAGGAGACCTGGATGGAATTCTAGCCTCTTGGCTTCTGCCTGGCCCTGCTCCAGCTGTTGCAGCCAGTTGGGGAGTAAATCATTTGATGAAGATCTCTGTCTCTCCCTCTGTCTCTGCCATTCAAATAAAAGTAAATCTTTAAAGAAATTTAAAGGAAAGAAAAGGCAGTTGATGAATTAAGAAAACCTATCAGATTGTTCATATTAAATGTATAAATGGGTTCAAAGATGGATTCATAGATGAGAGACCCAGATCTGTAAAACACAGTTAAGGGTCATTGAGTTTTTTGGGAGCTTATCCCTTTTTTCTTTTCCCCCCTTTGAAGTAATCAAAGAATTCTTTGTCTTAGATTTGAAATCTCACATGTGTGTCAGTGCCAGACCTCCCAGTCAAGTTTTCACTAGAGTCCAGGCAAAGGACCACACAGAGAGGGAGAGGAAGAAGTAGCAGTCGGGGAGAAATTCAGGAGGGGCAACGTCCTTAGAGAATTTTCTGTTGGATATGAATGATGCACTCAGAGCACTAAGGAACACCAGAAAGGAAAGCAGATTCCACGCTCAAAGTCATCAACCCCAACAAGCAGCTCTTCAGGAGAGCAGTGGTGAGTGAGCCTAGGGGCATCCTTGGCCTCTTCCTCCTTAGACCACAGTCTGTCCAAGAGTAGGGGCTTGGGGTTGTGGTCTCTGTTTCTCCAGCGCCTCACGTATTGCCGGGCTCACCGAAGGTTCTCCATCCATGGTTGTTAAAAGGAATTGAACTAAACAATCAAGGCTGACCTTCAAGTGCTGCTCACCTATCAGCCTCTCCAGTCTCACAGTCAGAAGCAGCACTGGACTGTCTGGATTCGAGTCAGGCAGTGTTCACAAAAGGGCAAAGCTAGTCACTTGAGTGTCCAAGTCAGTGGAGAAAAAGCAGTAGTGATCTGACTGCGGGTGGAGGAGAGTCCTCCACCCTATAGCAGTATTTTGTGCTTTCTCAACAGGAGGAAAGTATCTTAACATACAGACCACCTTCCAGCCTACACGTGAAGTACTAGTGGCCCAGGGTCAGACCGTCCTGGGTTGGTACCTGAATTTTGTTGCTGATAGCTGTATACATTCAGGAAAGCTTGTTAACCTCTCAGCGCCTCAAATACTGAATTGGGACAGTAATATCTACTTTTAGCATTACTGAAAGCAGTTAAGCAGAGGGCTAGAACAAACTGATGAATGGGGAACCTGTTGCAGGGAGGCCTTTCTGCCCATTCTGCTCAGATACCTTACACTTTTGTTGCAGACTTCCTATTTGAGGAATAATTCAAAAAATATTTACTGAATTCTTGCAATTAACACAACAATTGGAAAAAAGAAAAGCATTACCTGTTCTCAGTTCTTTCTTGAGAATTCATTGGAACTCCTATTATTATCTTGTGTTTTTTTAATTGGATAATATATTGTAAAGTCTCCTCTAAATTAAATTAATTTTCTGAACAGTGATGGAACACTTGCAGTCTCTTATACTGCCAACAAGTTTTCCACTAAGTGGCTCCACTGTGGAGACCTACATATACTGATGAAGCATGCATGGTGTTCTGTGAATCGGAATGAAAGCACTGTGCCTCTGCCGAGGGTTAGCTCAAGACCAGGAATAGCTCTTCAGGCAGACAGACAGATGGACGGGAGAAGAGAGCGATTAGCAAATGTCTAGGTCAGTCACTCCAAGAGGCATTATTTTTGATTTTTAAAGTATCATAAATTATGTGAGATCATTAGTTCTCAGCTAGGAAAAAAAAATGGTAGTGAGTTTTACTAACAAAAGAGTCCAGGGTAGGAATATGCTTTATTATTTCCTGGCATTTGATTCAGCAATAGCAAAACACAGGATAATTAACATTTGTTGGGCATTTACTATGTACCAGAGACCATGCAAACCACCTACATCCCATTCGATTCTCACAGTCAGTCTTCGAGGTAGCTGCTCTCCGTGTCCTCAGTTTACAGACTGAGGGAAAGGAGGTTTAAGGGAGGTTATGATAACTGCTGAAGGTCCCAGAAATGTTCAGTACAATGATAACACACTAACCCGTATTTCTGCTTTGAATTGCTATGTAAGGTTGCAGGACAGAATGCTCAGGAACTGAACTGAATTGACATGTTTGTTCAAACTGTGCATAATTACTGAGAACATATTTTATGTAAAATATTGTTCTGTTGGCGCTGCGGCTCAATAGGCTAATCCTCCGCCTGCGGCGCCGGCACACCGGATTCTAGTCCCGGTTGGGGCGCCGGATTCTGTCCCGGTTGCCCCTCTTTCAGGCCAGCTCTCTGCTGTGGCCCGGGAGTGCAGTGGAGGATGGCCCAAGTACTTGGGCCCTGCACCCCATGGGAGACCAGGAGAAGCACCTGGCTCCTGGCTTCGGATCAGCGTGGTGCGCCGGCCGCAGCACTGGCCACGGCGGCCATTGGAGGGTGAACCAACGGCAAAGGAAGGCCTTTCTCTCTCTCTCTCTCTCTCACTGTCCACTCTGCCTGTAAAAAAAAATTGTTCTAGGAATTAAATCTTTTTTCCTTTTTTTGAATTTCTAAATGATTATGGCTTAAAAGCGAGTCCTATTTGTGTTATACTTATATTGTATTATAAGTGCCAGAGGACATTTTCTGCCCAGCTCTGAGGAATGTTTAACACAAAGGAGGCCCAAGTGTGCTAGCTGGTGTCTGTAGGGGAGGGAGGGGAACCTGCAGGGAGAGCATGGTACTCTTCCTCGAAAGGGATCCACCATGTATGCAGGGCAAGGGGGATGGAGAAAAGGGCATGGCAGGGCCTGAGCATGGAATCCTCTTTCTAGCTCTTAGTGCCCTTTGCTGCGCACATAAAAATGAATACATTGAGGGGGAACTGGGGAGGTGACACTGGTGCTATTCATGGCTTATCTTTATTTTGTCTTTCCCAAGAACAGGCAAGAGTCTAGGATGCAGCGCAGAGACCCCTTCTCATCTCTTTACTGGGGATGTGAGAGTTCTTTGCACAAGGGGAGAAATGTTAACACATTTTTAAACCATTTTAGAAGGAAGAAGTGAAGTGTTTTCATGTTAATGCAAATATATGACATTGTTGGTGGCAAATAGCTCATTTGATTAAAAACATAAAGGTTTAAAATGTTAGATAAATAATCTTCAAACTTTTGTATATCACACATCCCCATCAATTAAAAAATTAAACATGTTGGGACCAGTGCTATGGTGTGATAGGCTAAGACTCCGCCTGTGGCGCTGGCATCCCATTTGGGTGCCAGTTCTAGTTCTGGCTACTCCACTTCTAAGCCAGCTCTCTGCTATGGCCTGGGAAAGCAGCAAAAGATGGCCCAAGTCCTTGGGATCCTGCACCCGCATGGGCGACTTAGAAGAAACTCTTTGCTCCTGGCTTCAGATCAGCTGTTGTGGCCATTTGGGGAATGAATCAGTGAATGGAAGACCTTTCTCTCTGTCTCTTCATCTGTCTGTAACTCTCTCTCTCTCAAATAAACAAATAAAATCTTTAAAAAAAAGTTCAAATAGAAAACACTAAAAAAGTTAAACATGTACTCATAATATACAAGTGTATTTGTAGATAAATTATACATATAAAAATTACTGAAGGGCTTTTAAGTCACAGAATGCTGGATTCTCTACCTAGAGTTTCCAATTCAGTTGATTTGGGGTGAACCCTGATAACTTGATGTCTATTAAGTTCCCAGCTGATCCAAGAACCACTCTTTGAGAACCACTGGATTAGCCCTGGTGAACACATCAAAAGAAATTTGTTTTAAAATGCTAGACAGAGACAGAGTGCAATTAAGTTAAATTTTGATGTTATAAATAGGAATTTCTTGGTTTCAGTTATTTGCATGTAATAGCAGGTGTGACTTGTAGAGCCTTAATGCATGATGAATGTTCTTGTAACACATGGCTTAATTTGCACAGACTAGAATGCAGGTATCTCAGATAATGATGTCTGAAATATGACAGTTACTTGCAGTAAATCTTCACCCATTCACCTCTGCTCTGAATTGGTTGTTTTTCCAGGCTTTCACCTAATTGCTCTAAGGACACTCTTTCATTGTATTTTCAATTGATACGCTATTTCTTTTTAAAATCCCACAGCTATGTTTGATTTTGCAAATAGCAAATAAATGCACATGTATGGCAATGGAACAACATGGTGTCAAAATTAATTCTGATTGCAGTGCACTGGTAAAATCTGTTTTCCTTTCTTTCACCTCTTCTATGAGTTTCTTTATCCATCTTCTTCTCAATCCTCCATTATTCCTGTGTTCTGTTCTTGTTTTTACTCTCTGTCCATTAATATTAGCTAAAACATGAGGCTGAAATATCATGTGGCAGCAGATATATTTACACTGAAGAAAGGAATTATCGAAGAATGGAAGGCACCCAGCATCCAGCACCCAAAGGGAAGAGGCAATCATGTTTGTATCTCAGGGGTAGGGTTGATGAGTAAAGCAGACCACCCTGTGAAGTGCTTCCAAATCATAACACCCAGTCATAGAGCTAATTCCATTAGCCAAAGGTGTAGGCTCGGTAAAATATCCAAGCTTATTTCCAGGGAACACATGGAGAGAAAAATGTTTGCAGCTGCCATTCAGGATACATATTAGAGAAATCTTACTAAGTAGATTGAAACCCACACCTCAGCTGAAACTTAAGCAGATGGGAGACCATGGGAGGTTCTAGGCTTACAGTGATATGGCATCCTGCATGACAGGCACGCCGAGAAGCCAAGCATTGCTTGGCAGATTATTCTGGGAGGCCTCCTGGAGGGTGTGCATTCAGGTTGCAAATCCTATTTGGTTGGCACTCCAGGTTTTACTGGGCACGGTTGTATCCTCATTTTAAAAATGTCTTGTTTAAAAAATGTTTGCTTCATTTTGGCCTTCTTTCATTTCTTGTCCTTGAACTCATGTCACAGCAGTCTCAACCTGAACTGACATCATAATGCGACTCAAAGGAAAGGCAGCAGTACCTACTTTACAAATCAGTATACGAGTTAACTAAGAGGCTCAAATGGGAAGACGACTGAAACATGGCTGTGTTCCACGTAAGGGCAAGAACAGTATACTCAGAGGTTTTTTGCCTCCTGCTCTAAACAAATCACAGAGAGTTCATTTGGAAGCAAGAGGAAAATGTACAGGATGCACAAAGACTGGTTAGTGCTCGCACTACTAACATCCCAGAGATCCATAAAAGATACCCCGTATACCCACAGCTGATGAAAACCCCTTGAAGGATGTTGGACTGCAGCACCAGCCGGAGCCTGGAGTCTCAGCAAAAATGTCTGAAGATAGCTCCCTGTTGATTTTGTTCAAGGTGAAAATCCTGGCTGTGCTGTGTGAACCTGCTGCAAAGAGCACTTGTCCCTGCGCTGGGAAACATGGTTTAGCAGACAGTAGCAGGGAATTTGGAAGAGCTGCTCCAGGCAGGAAAAGAAAGAGTCATAGCAAGACACCTGGCTGACAATCAGGCAGAGGAAAGGACCAAAATGGGACGAATGTGCTGCCCCTCTCACAGGCAGCTTAACTGCACTTCGCCGGTGGAGGTTTGCACTTGCTGGCTGCTAATCCTGCATGAAACATTCCCAAGATATAGAACCTTCTTTCCCAAGGATTGAGGTGGGCAGTGGTTCATTTCTACTTCATTTTTACTCTATAGTTTGCCTTGTTTAGTTTTTTCCTAAACAATGCAGTTCCACTTTTGAAGAATGTCATTTCTTTTCCAAGTTGACTACTTGAACATTCAAGTACCAGTGTGTGCTTTAGCTACATTTCCAAAACATAAATAAGTGAAGTCTCCAAGCAACGGATGCACACAAATTCATTTCTCTCTGCTATGAGTTATGAAAGACCATCTCTTTTGCAATTTAGACATGTTGTTTAATTGAAGATGCAAATCTTGAAATGTCTGTCTTCTCTCACCACTATGTCCTTATTTCACACATATGCATACATACACACACACACACACACACACAACACCCCCCCCCCCCAAGATTTTCTAGGTCAAGTACACAGTGTTCTACCAGAAAGGAATAACATCAAATAAAAATAATAGCAGGGATAAAGAAAAATAATCACGCAGTCTAGTTGGAGCCTAGAGGGAGACTTCGAAAACAAAACATAGGGAATTGTAGGGGAATTTTCCCAAACCTCAAGCAAAATTATATTTTTCTCTTTGAAAATGAGGAAATAGAACTATGACAACATTAAAATCATTTTAGATGAAAAGTAAATTACCCAAACCCCACTAACTTCATGTATTTAACTAGGGTAACAAATTTTCCAAGATTTAACCAACTGGGTATTTTCTTTTACTCATTTAAAATCATGGTGGGCCAATTTTGTGGGTTCATCCCATATTTCTTTCCTTCTTTGTTTTATTTATCCCTTAAACATATAACATTTTCATTTAAAATAATTTCAACACAGTAATGTGGAAAAAAACCAGGAAACTCATAGAAGTGGAAATATGAAAGATTAATACATAAAATACTCAGCTTTGTTAGTAGTCAGGGAAATAAAAATGTCAGTGAGATATTATTAGACTAGAAAAAGAAAAGTATGGAAAATGTCGTGAGGTTCAGAGGTCATGGAGCAGTGTCCCTAGCAGTCCACAGAGGGTTAGTTGATGCAATGTTGGAGGCATTTTAAGTAGCAGGTAGAATGGGAGGTGAGCACATTCAACAACCCATTCATTCTGCTCTTGTGTCTGCCCACCAGGGCAGTACTGTCAATAGAATGTCCTGTGATGATGCAAAGAGTTTCTCTGTTGAGCAATATGGTAGCTGCTGGCATCAGGCGGCAATTGAATGTATGAAATGGGCCAGTGTGGCTGAGGAATGGTATTCTAAATTTTAATTGTGGCCGGCTCCGCGGCTCACTAGGCTAATCCTCCGCCTGCGGCGCTGGCACACTGGGTTCTAGTCCCGGTTGGGGCGCCAGATTCTGTCCCAGTTGCTCCTCTTTCAGTCCAGCTCTCTGCTGTGGCCAGGGAGTGCAGTGGAGGATGGCCTAAGTGCTTGGGCCCTGCACCCCGTGGGAGACCAGGAGAAGCACCTGGCTCCTGCCTTCGGATCAGCACAGCGCACCGGCCGCAATGCGCTGGCCGTAGTGGCCACTTGGTGGGGTGAACCAACGGAAAAAGGAAGACCTTTCTCTCTGTCTCTCTCTCTCTCACTGGCTAACTCTGCCTGTCAAAAAAATTTTTTTTAATTGTGTGAATTTAAATCTCAATGTCTCTAGCAATATGTGTGTACCAATTTTAACAGAGAATTACCAGAATTGGATATTTTCGTTGTCATTTGGCTAATTTACAATTTATAAAATTATATTTCTTTGCTACAATATACTTTTTCAATTAACAGAATTAATTCACTTTGTTGATTGTTCCTTATGATTTTTTAGTTTTTGCTTGTGTGCATTTCAATTGTTTGTCCATACTCTTTGTTCATATTTTTTAAAGATTTATTTAGTTTATTTGAAGTTAAAGTGATGAAGAGACAGAAAGAGAAAATTTCAGCTGCTTGTTCACTGCCCAGATGGCTGCAATAGCCAGTGTTGGGTCAGGCTGAAGCTAGAAACTGGGAGCTTCATCCAGGTCTCCCACATGGGTGGCACAAGCCCAAGTACTTGGTGCATCTGCTGCTGCTTTCCCAGGACATTAACAGGGAGTTGGATTGGAAGTGGGGCAGCCAGATCTCAAACTCGCACCTGTATGGGATACTGGCATCACAGGCGGTGGCTTTACTAGCTATGCCACGAAGCTGGCCCCACTTTGTTCAATTTTTTAACATGAGAGGCAGAGAAACAGAAACACAGACACACACACACAGAGCTCCCATCTGCTGGTTCACTTTGCAAAGGTTGCAAACAGACAGAGCAGCACTGAGGCTTGAGCCAGGAGCCAGGAACTCAATCCAGGTCTCCCACGTTGGTGGCAGGAACCAAGTTACTTGAGCCATCACCTGCTACCTCCCTGGGTCTGCAGTGATAAGCAGCCGGAGTCAGGAACTTGAACTAGGAATTGGTCTTAAGAACTGTGATTTGGATTGCAGGCTCAGCTGATAGGCCAGTTGCCTGTTGCCCTTTGTCCATTTTTACCTGAAGTCTTTGCTATGAATTTCAGCTGATCTCTTTTTCCTGGCAATATTTCCTAATGATTTTATATGCCCTGTACTTGCTTTCTAATTTATTTCCTTTAGAACTTCAGCATAATTTTCTCAGTGTATTTTTTTTTTTTTAATTTGACAGGTAGAGTTATAGACAGAGAGAGAGACAGAGAGAAAGGTCTTCCTTCCATTGGTTCACTCCCAAAATGGCTGCAACAGCCGTCGCACTGCGCTGATCTGAAGCCAGGAGCCAGGTGCTTCTCCTGGTCTCCCATGCGGGTGCAGGGCCCAAGCACTTGGGCCATCCTCCACTGCCTTCCCAGGCCACAGCAGAGAGCTGGACTGGAAGAGGAGCAACCGGGACTAGAACCTGGCGCCCATGTGGGATACCGGTGCTGCAGGCAGAGGATTAGCCTAGTGAGCCATAGCGCCGGCCCCCTAGTGTATTTTTTTTTCAGATTTTTGTTTATTTATTTGAGAGAGAGAGTTACAGACAGTGAGAGGCAGAGAGAGAGAGAGAGAGGTCTTCCATCCGCTGGTTCACTCCCCAGTTGACCACAATGGCTGGAGCTGGGCTGATGCGAGGCCAGGGACCAGGAGTTTCTTCTGAGTCTCCCATGGGGGTGCAGGAGCCCAAATGCTTGGGCCATCCTCCACTGCTTTCTCAGGCCATAGCAGAGAGCTGGATCAGAAGTGGAGCAGCCAGGACTAGAACTGGTACCCATGTGGGATTCTGGTGCTACAGGTGGAGGATTAACCTACTGTGCCACAGCGTCGGCTCCCTCACTGTATTTTTCAGCAGGCTTTAAAATATTTTTGTGTTTTGCTCGAAAGTTAACAACAACAACAAAACTTTGGTTCAAATCAGTAGATACAATTATATAAAGAACAAACTACCTGAAGTGAAATGAAGATGCAAGCATTGAATTGCTCTGTGTACAGTAGACAAATACGTTCGTCTAAAATGTGAACAGCTCATTTAGTTCATAAAGAGACAATCAACTGAGAGGGGAAGCAAGAGTTCCTCAGCTACTGGGGCTTATAGTTGAGGGGTTCACAGTTCATGATTGGGGGCCCCGGGAGTCTGGTGTCTTGTGGAGGTGGGATGTGGCACAGCAGGTATGGAGGAGCAAACACACAGTGAGCCAAGAAGCAGAGACACACACAGCAAGCACATTTGGCTTACATAACCCTCCCTCTCACAAGAATTCCCTATCCAGGGCAAGCCCTCAAAGGTCTATAAAACCTCCCACCACACCTACCTTCAGATGCCTTAATGAGATCACGTCTCTTCCCTTACTCCGTCAATCATTGACTTAAGACTTTGGGACTTAAATGTCTCTGTGAGTTTGGGGAACCATGTCCTGCTCAATCCATAACATACTGATGTTAAAATATAGGTTGCAGGTGTGAATCTGACATTGCTTCTTCTATGGAAGCAATCATTAAGGGAGAAAAAAAGCTAAGTTCTGTCTTGTTAATTTGTTTTCTTTTGAATAATACAAAACTATGAAACAAAAATATCCAGGTTTAAGATGCTCTAAATATTTACAACTATACCATGTTATATTTAAGCTGACTCAAAAGCCTGTAAATTGGGGCCGGTGCCGTGGCTCACTTGGTTAATCCTCCGCCTGCAGCATTGGCATCCCATATGGGTGCCAGGTTCTGGTCCCGGTTGCTCCTCTTCCAGTCCAGCTTTCTGCTGTGGCCCAGGAAGGCAGTGGAGGATGGCCCAAGTGCTTGGGCCCTACACCCGCATGGGAGACCAGGAGGAAGCACCTGGCTCCTGGCTTTGGATCGGTGTAGCTCTGGCCGTAGCAGCCATTTCGGGAGTGAACCAATGGAAGGAAGACCTTTCTCTCTGTCTCTCTCTCTCACTGTCTAATTCTATCTGTCAAATAAATAAATAAAAAAGCTTGTAAATTGATAAAATGGTGAACATACATAATAGAAAGAAAATAGCACTGTTTAAAGGTGCAGAATATTGCAATATAAGTTCAGACCCAGGTGTTAGGAGTTGATGGCATAGGTAAGAGAATCTGATTCCAGATTATGTTGAATCAGGTCAAATGTTTCAGGTATAGAAGCGATTGAAAATGAAAATATGTTAGGTATGGTGGGCCAATTATATTTTAAAGCTTTTTAAAAAGCTTTGCAAAAGCAAGGAAAAGTTCTGCTTTGTTGACAAATTAGTACAAAAATTAGGGAGAAAAAAGCAAGCATGCAAAAGAAAAAAAATCCTGGATTATAAAAAGGTGCATTCTACTTGAAAGACTAAATAATCAAGAAAAAATCAGAAGTGACTAGTATTTTCTAAACACTGTGTATATTTTGGACAGCTATTTAGAAATATCACTGGTTTTGAAAGAATTTGGAATTGGTAGGATAAGAAGGAGTGACCATTTCTTAAAGTAAGAAAAAGAATTTTCATAGTGCACATGTTTAAAAATATAATTTAGGAAGTGTTTTGTAAAAACTTTAATAGGCTGTCTACACATTATCAACATTTTGTGTTTATCAAAAGGCATATTTTACTGAGTACTGGAGGGAATTTGCATTAGAATGTACCTTGAAAAGAAGGGAAATGGATTTTATAGATCAGAAATGAAGAGATGGTTTAATGAAAAAGATCTGATAAAGGCACATATCCAAATTCTAAGCAAGTTTGTCAGCTATCAGGATTGGTTAGCTAACTAAGCTCTATTTTGCTATGCTAGTGAACTTAATAGGAGTCTATCAGGTGTACAAAAGAAACTATGGATCAGGTAGTACTCAACTGGAACAACTGAAAACTGTTAACATTTAAAAAGTGAAAGATGGGTGGGCATCGTGGCAAGCTGCTGCTTGGGATGCTGACATTCCACGTTGGAGTGCCTGTGAGTCCCGGCTACTCTGCATTTTTTTTTTTTTTTTTTTGACAGGCAGAGTGGATAGTGAGAGACAGAGAGAAAGGTCTTCCTTTGCCATTGGTTCACCCTCCAATGGCCGCCACGGCCGGCGCACTGCACTGATCCGAAGGCAGGAGCCAGGTACTTCTCCTGGTCTCCCATGGGGTGCAGGGCCCAAGCACTTGGGCGATCCTCCACTGCCTTCCCGGGCCACAGCAGAGAGCTGGCCTGGAAGAGGGGCAACCGGGACAGAATCCGGCGCCCCGACCAGGACTAGAACCCGGTGTGCCAGCACCGCAAGGCAGAGGATTAGCCTAGTGAGCCGCGGCGCCGGCTTGCATTTCTGATTCCACTCCCTGCTAATGTACCCGAGAAGCAGTGGACCATGGCCCAAGTACTTGGATTCCTGCCACCCACGTGGGAGACCCAGATGGAGTTTCTGGCTCTTGCGCACCCCGGGAGACAGCAAGTGTTAGTTCTCCCTTGCCACCTAAAAGGGTGACCTGGATGGAGTTCTGGGCTTCTGGCTTCAGTGTGGCTCAGCTGTAACTGTTGCAGCATTTGGGGAATCAACTGGTGGATGAAAGATCTCTCTTTGTCCTTCTACCTTTAAAATAAAACAATTTCTTTAAAAAAAGTAAATACAGGCCGGCACCGCGGCTCACTAGGCTAATCCTCTGCCTTGCGGTGCTGGCACACCAGGTTCTAGTCCTGGTTGGGGCGCCGGATTTTGTCCCGGTTGCCCCTCTTCCAGGCCAGCTCTCTGCTGTGGCCAGGGAGTGCAGTGGAGGATGGCCCAAGTGCTTGGGCCCTGAACCCCATGGGAGACCAGGAGAAGTACCTGGCTCCTGCCATCGGATCGGCGCGGTGCGCCAGCTGCAGTGCGCTGGCCGCGG
Organism: Oryctolagus cuniculus; assembly: GCF_964237555.1. Taxonomy (NCBI): domain Eukaryota; kingdom Metazoa; phylum Chordata; class Mammalia; order Lagomorpha; family Leporidae; genus Oryctolagus; species Oryctolagus cuniculus. The sequence continues at coordinate 85,524,272 of NC_091445.1, read as the reverse complement.
TGGCCACTGGAGGGTGAACCAACGGTAAAAGGAAGACCTTTCTCTCTGTCTGTCTCTCTCTCACTGTCCACTCTGCCTGTCAAAAAAAAAAAAAAAGTAAATACATAAAAATAAAGTGATTGAATTAGTCTGTAAACCAAAATGAAATCATAAAGCGATTTCTCAACTTAAATGCTAATTGAACTGATATTTTATTTCACTGAAGCCCCAATTTCAAGTTGCCTAGTTTCTGTATTGGGCTTTCTGTTCATTTGTCATCCTTGTCCAAGAATGTGTCCCTTTCTGCAATACAGTATTAAAACAGACAAAGATAACCCTCTTTAGAAGCATTTTATATGTTAAGGGTTTTTATAGGAGTCAGCCTAGGTCAGGACCATAAGTGTGCTTCAAATCATTTTTAGACATTAAATATTCTGAAAATATATTTCAGATCAGCACTTGGGTAATAAGACCAAAGGGATTTTTCCATACAGCTTCTGATCTTTTCTAGGTCAGCAAAGTATAGTATATTTTTGGCATTTTGTTGAAATATTGCATCTTTCCTTTCATTATGTATTAAATAGTTATTAATAATGAATTAGTCCATTATATATTTGTATTCTTTATAGTTAACCTAAAATATTTCTTTTTAAAAAGATATATTTTAAATTTATTTTTATAAAATTTATTTGAAAGGCAGAATGACACACACACACACACACAGAAAAAAGATCTTTTCCATCCATTGATTCACTCCCTAAATGGCTGGAGCTGGGCCAGGCCAAAGCCTGGAGCCCAGAACTCCATGAGGGTCACCAATGTGGATGACAGGGGCCCAAGTACTTGGGCCATTATCTGCTGCCTTCCCAGGCATGTTATCAGGGAGCTGGATCAGAAAATATTCATTTATTTATTTATGCAGCAGAGTAACAGGAATGGGGGCAAGCGAGGGGGAGATCTCTTCTGTGTACTGGTTCGCTCCCCAAATGACAGCAATAGCTGGGGCTAGTTCAGGGCAAAGCTAACAGCCAGGAACTGCACCAGGTCTCCCACATGGGTGGCAGGAATCCAAGTATTTAGGCCATGATGTACTGTCTTCCCCAGGACATTAGCAGAAAGCTAGGTAGGAAGCAGAGCAGGGGCCAGCATACCAGTGCAGCATCCCATAACAGGTAGAGTCTCAGCTGCTCTGCTTCCTACCCTGGCTGGTTGTCGCTCCCCCATTCGCGGAGGAACGACACCGGACCCTGCGCTGTTCTTTTTACCCGGCTCTTCCCGGGTTTGCTGCCGGCCCTTCCCAGGTTTGCTGCCGGCCCTCACTTGTGGAGGAATGACGCCATCCCGGGTTAGCTGCCGGCCCCACCCTGCCTCCGCGGAGGGGCGCCACCCCCGCGGCTTTCCCCCTTCCGCAGAGGAGCAGCACACCGCTGGCCGGCTCTCTCAGGGGTTACTCAGATGTTCCTCAGATGTTTCCTGGTGCATGTTGTTTCTCTCCTCCTTTATAGTCCTCTTCCACCAATCCCAACTCTGCTGCCCACACGCCGAGCATGCTGCTCTCCTCCAATCAGGAGCAGGATCAGCTCCTGCCACTTGTTAGTCAAACTGGCGAGAGGCAGCTGCGTAGAAGTTGTTTGCTCTCTCTCAGCGCCATATTGTGGGAGATCAGATGCATAGAATTAGTCCTAGTTCCAGTAATTTACCAGCTCCCCACAGCTGGTAAATATGGGAAAGCAGCAGAGGATGGATCTAGTCCCTGAGGCCCCTGCCACCCACGCTGGGGCCTGGATAGAGTTCTTGGCTCTTTGCTTCAGCCTGGCCCAGCCTTAGCTCTTGTAGCTATTTGGAGAGTGAACCAGCAGATAGAAGATCTCTTTCTCTCTCTTTCTCTCCCTTTCTCTGTCACTCTGCCTTTAAAATAAATAAAATGTGTCTTGAAAAAAAGGAAATAGAGGAGCTGAGACTTGAATTGTACTCTGATATGGAATGTCGATATGGAATGGCAGTGCTGAGGGCCATGGCTTAACCCACTACACTACAGCACTGGCCTTGAACCCCTAACTTCTAAGTGATAGTATTTAGAGATGGGCCTTTAGGGTTAGATGAGGTCATGAGTTAGGATGTAGGGATTAATGCTCTCACAAGATGAGACACCAGAGAGCTTGCTATCTTTCTCACTCCACCAGGGGAGGACACAGTGAAACAGTGGCCATCAGCAAGCCTGGAGAGAGCCCTCCCTGGAACACAGTCACGCTACCCTTCTGATCTTGGATGTCTGGCTTTCAGAACTGTGAGAGAATGAACTGTTGTTGAAAGCCCCTGATCTGTGGCATTGTGTGATGGCAGCCTAAGCAGACTGCCGTAGCAAGTATCTAAGCACGTGGGAGTAGCTTCGGAACTGGGCGATGCATGGAGCCGGAGGAGTTTTGAAGTGCATGCTAGAGATACGTATGTTAAGGGTGGCTCTGGCGAGGTGTCAGATAGAAATGAGGAACATGCTTTAGAAACTGAAGGAAAGATGATCCTTATTATAAAGTGAGAAAGAACTGTTTTTGTTTTATTTTTTTTGTTTGTTTGTGGAAGGCAAAAACTTATAAGCAATTGAATTGGAAATTTATAATCGAAGTGTTGAAGGAGTGACTTGACTTATCCTGCGTGCTTATAGTAAAATGCAAAAGGAGAGAGATAACTGAAAAAGAAATCCTTAAGAAAAAATGAATTGCAACTTAAAGGTCTGGAAAAGTCTCAGCCTACACATGTTGTAAAAAATGAGAAAGCTTGTTCTGAAGAGAATACCAAGGGTGTGACTGGACTATCTCTTAATAGAGAGCTTGTGGGATTGTGCAAGCTAAGACACTGCCAGTTTAACGGAAACAGACAGGGATGGAACAAATGAAGGTGGCTGTCATATTTCTCAGACTTGACAGGAGAGGAGGATCGAGCTATTTGGTTGTGTGTGCAATTCTTCAAGAAGAAGCAAAATGGATTCTGAAGCTGATTCAGAGATGATCACCACCACTGCTCTGGTTTCAGCAGGCCAGATGGCCTGTTTCCTGAATCTGTGGGAGCAGAATTGCTTGGCAGAACCCTAGGGGTAAGACCCCCACCTAAAGTCGTGGGCATGACTCTCCACCCTAGTAAACGTGGAGGGTAGAGCATCAAAGCAAAGAGGATTATTCTCAAGCGTTAAGACCTACTGCAATCTGTTCTGTTGTGTTTTGGCCTTGGTTGGGATCCATCACCCCTTCCTCCTGTTTTATCTCCCTTTTGGGAAGGGCACTTCTACCCTGTATCTGTTCTATCATTATACATTGGATGCACACAACTTGTCTGGTGGTCACAGCTTCATATGCAGAAAGGAATTTGTCTCAGAATAAATTGTGCCCTGAGTCTCACCCATGTCTGATTTAGATGATATTTAGATGAGAGCTTACACTTAACAATTTAGAGTTGATGCTGCACTAAGTTAAGAATTTGGAGACTGTTAGGATGAAATAAATATATTTTGCTTGATAGAAGGACATGAATTTTTGGAGGCCAGGGGCAGAATGTTTATGATGGAATTTGTCAATCCTCCACCCCTACCCCCTTATATGTGACTCTGCTTGAAGATGGGCCTTTGTGAAATAGTTAGTTATTTAACATCATGATGGTGGGGCCTCAGTCAGAGGAGATTAGTACTCTTATAAGAAGAAGCATCAGAGAGGTTGTGTTCCTTTCTCTCTACCATGTGAGGACCTAGTAAGAAAGTGGCTATCTGTAAGCCAGAAGACAGCTTTCGCTAGAACTTGAACTTGACCATGCGGACATTCTCATGTTGGGCTTCTAGCTTTCAGAAATATAAGAAAATAAATTTACATCGTGTGAAAATCCAGATTGTGGTACTTTGTGATGGCAAAGATACTCTATTAAAAAAAAAACTATTGAATTAAAAAGGGAAGGCTATGCCTTTTTAAAATGTCAATGTTGTAAAAGAAAAAAAAGTACAGAGACTTTCCAGGTGAATGGAAGCTGAAGAGATGTGACAATGGAATGCAATGCCCAGCCTAGAGTAAAGCCTGCACCAGAGAGGGGTGAAGATAGTATCGTGATAGTATCATAACAGTACTAGATGACAAAAGTAGAAGGTAGGTAGGAGGGTAGATGTTTATTATTTCAGCATACATTTCTGAAGTTAGTATGCTATAGTTTTTTTTTTTTATTTTTTTATTTTATTTTTTTTGACAGGCAGAGTGGACAGTGTGAGAGAGAGACAGAGAGAAAGGTCTTCCTTTTCCATTGGTTCACCCTCCAATGGCCACCGCGGCCGGTGCGCTGCAGCCGGCGCACCGCGCTGATCCGATGGCAGGAGCCAGGTACTTCTCCTGGTCTCCCATGGGGTGCAGGGCCCAAGCACTTGGGCCATCCTCCACTGAACTCCCTGGCCACAGCAGAGAGCTGGCCTGGAAGAGGGGCAACCGGGACAGAATCCAGTGCCCCGACCGGGACTAGAACCCAGTGTGCTGGCGCCGCAAGGTGGAGGATTAGCCTAGTGAGCAGCGGTGCCGGCCGCTATAGTTTTATAATAGAGAATCTCCCTCTTCTTTGGAAATATACACTGGAATATTTAGGAGTAAAAGGACATGATGTATATAACTTGCATTCAAATGATTCAGAAAATAATCATATCTACCTGTTTCTAGATAAATGATAAAATATGGTGAATAAGATATCGATGTTAGATATACAGGAAACTTTGTCTATAATTCTGCAACATTTTTGTAAGTCTGAAATAATTTCTAAAGAAAACAATCAATAAAAAAATCTTGTTTTGAAATTCACTTTAAAAAAGCACCAGCAGGGCGGGCAGTTTGGCGTAGCCATGAAGATGCTCCTTAGGATGCCCGCAACTCTTATTGGAGCGGTGAGGTTTGCGTAGACTCTCATCCCCACTCTAGTTTCTTGCTAATGCACACGTTGGGAAGCAGCAAGTGATGGGTGGTTCAGTGGTTGGATCGCTGGCCTTCATGTATGATATCTGGATTGGGTCCCAAGTTCCTGGCTTTGGCCTGGCCCAACTCTGCCCTGGCTGCTGCCAGCCACTGGGGAGTGAACTAGTAGATGGAAAATCTCTTTTCTTCTCTCTCTGTCAAATACATAAAGATAAATTTTTAAAAACTTAAAGCAATATGTGGGATAGTCTTAGAAAATGGTGTAACTAATCATATGGGTTTTATGAGTTCATGAGACAATCCTGGAGATAAACAAAGCAATCATGATTGCCTTTGCTAGTGTGATGCACTCCCCAGATAACTGCCCCAAAAGAAGTCTTGAGGGTCCAGGGAAGAAGTTAAGAGGCTGGCACCGCGGCTCACTAGGCTAATCCTCCGCCTGCGGCGCCGGCACACCGGGTTCTAGTCCCGGTCGGGGCGCCGGATTCTGTCCCGGTTGCCCCTCTTCCAGGCCAGCTCTCTGTTGTGGCCAGGGAGTGCAGTGGAGGATGGCCCAAGTGCTTGGGCCCTGCACCCCATGGGAGACCAGGAGAAGCACCTGGCTCCTGCCATCAGATCAGCACGATGCGCTGGCTGCAGGGCGCCGACCACGGCGGCCATTGGAGGGTGAACCAATGGAAAAGGAAGACCTTTCTCTCTGTCTCTCTCTCTCACTGTCCACTCTGCCTGTCAAAAAAAAAAAAAAAAAAAAAAAAAAAAAAAAAAAAAAAAAGCAGTTAAGAGCCCCAGCCCACTGCCACTTCCCTCTGACAACAGGAAAGGAGCAAGTCCATCTCTTTGTTTCATCACCAAAGTAGGACAGCAGACTCACTTCAAATTCCTGCATAGGATTTTGTGGTGATAACACGTGGGAAAGTGCTTCATATTTCCCTGATGTAGATTTAAGTCAGACAGAAGCACAGCAGAACTACAGTCAAGTTGGTCCTAACCACTTCTCTGGGTGGCAAAAGGTCATGGAAAACAACTTTTCTCAAGAGTTTGGCAAAGCTGCCTAACAGAGTGCTGTCTTTTAAGGTTAACTTCTTTTTCCTTAATCAGAGTTAATACATGCTGATCACAGTATCTTTGGACAGCAACCTAACAGTAAAGTAGACAAAAATGTCACCCATAATTCTACACGGTAATAACTTTCTTTAATTGTATTTTCAGGTGTTTTCCTAAGTGCATATATAATATAAAAAATCCACTATCTTAGAAGAGATGCTGAGATCATAAATATTATTTTATACCAGCTTTACAATGGAAATTTTTCCTTGTTAGTATACTTAAAGAATTCTATTCAAAGTAAAATTTATCCACAAATCTTTGTAGCATACATAATTATTTCATTAGGATAAATTAGTAAGTTGAAATTTCTGAATCAAAGGTGGGAATATTTTTAGGCTTTCGATAAAATTGTTACAAAGTGGCTACCCATAAAATAAAAATTAATTTATGTCTCTTCCAAATATTTCTGAGAATATATGGTTTATTTTTTATTTTTTTTGACAGAGTGGACAGTGAGAGATAGAGAGACAGAGAGAAAGGTCTTCCTTTTCCATTGGTTCACCCTCCAATGGCCGTTGCCACCAGCGCGCTGCGGCGGGTGCACCGCGCTGATCCGAAGCCAGGAGCCAGGTGCTTCTCCTGGTCTCCCATGGGGTGCAGGGCCCAAGCACTTGGACCATCCTCCCCTGCACTCCCTGGCCACAGCAGAGAGCTGGCCTGGAAGAGGGGCAACCGGGACAGAATCCGGCGCCCTGACCGGGACTAGAACCCGGTGTGCTGGCGCCACACGCGGAGGATTAGCCTATTGAGCTGCGGCGCTGGCCCTGAGAATATATGGTTTCATAACTTTTTTTTAACTGTTTGGCAATCTAATTTACAGTTCTTTGATTATCTGTGAGTTCAGATATTTCTCCATAAGTTTTCTAATCATTTGATTTCTTCTTTCCTGAATTAAGATTTCATATTTTTGCTTATTTTATATACAGATTATTTGCCTGGTAAAGGTGTTCAAAGTAAGTTATTAACATTTTTCTGAAACACTTGAAATATTTTATAAATTATTTTCTTCAATGTTTTATTTATTAGTTTATTTTCTGCTACATAAATAGCTACAGAAATTGACAGATATAATCATATAATTAATATAGGAAGCAGTCTTAATGTTATTAAATGTATTTTCAAATGGTCCATAAATATCTTTTTAAAAGTCTTAAAGTATCAATCAAGAGTCACTCGAGGTTGATAAATCTCTTTCGTATCTCTTTTTTTTTAAAAAATATTTATTTATTTATTTGAAAGTTGGAGGTTACACAGGGAGAGGAGAGGCAGAGAGAGAGAAGTCTTCCATCCAATGGTTCACTCCCCAGTTGGCCACAATGGCTGGAGCTGTGCTAATCCGAAGCTAGGAGCCAGGAGTTTCCTCTAGGTCTCCCACGCGGGTGCAGGGGCCCAAGGATTTGGACCATTTTCCACTTCTTTCCCAGGCCATAGCAGAGAGCTGGATTGGAAGTGGAGCAGCCGAGTCTCGAACTGGCACTCATATGGGATGCTGGCGCTTCAGGCCAGAGCATTAACTTGCTGAGCCACAGCACCGGCCCCTCTTTCGTATCTCTCTCTCTCTCTCTCATTTTAAATTTATTTGAGAAACACAGAGAGAGCTTCCCATTGGCTGGTTTACTCCTTAAAAGCCTGCAGTGGCTGGGGCTGGACAACGTCTGATGCTGGAAGCTGAGAATACAATCCAGGTATCCCATATGGGTGGCAGAAGTCCACTTATTTCAGCCGTCACTGCTGTCTCCCACTGTCTATTACCAAGAGTCCAGATATGAGCCAGGAGGTGAACTCAGGTACCCCTGTGTGGGCACCTTCCCTGCTAGGCTAGACTGGCCCTCTCTGTTCTCTTCGTAATTTAGAACAACTCCCTAGCTTTTTGTCTCCAAGATGCTGCCTACTTTTCCCAACAGCTCCTTGCCAGTAGAATACCTCAAATCCTGAGTTTATGCTTCTATGTGGTGTTACTTAACATGCATACCAAATTTTTAAATTACTGTAGCGGGAAATGTGTTACACACCTTCTTGATGGTCCCTAGTTTCCCTAGTGTATTTCTAGAAAGGCCTTTCCCACTCAGTTACAGAAGTGTGTGTGTCTATTAAGTTATAGAAGTGTGTGTGTCTATTAAGTTATAGAAGTGTGTATGTCTATTATTTTCTAGTACTTGTATTCAAGTTTTACACTTAAATCTGTAACCTATTTTGGTGAAATGTTTGAACAGATTTCTAAATATATTTACGATGACATTGATCAGAAGTAAATTGTTAGGTGATACTAACAAGCAGTTGTGTGACAATTAGCATGAATAAGTATTTAATGCAGTAGTGAATCATACAGTTAACATTATCTAAGTGCATCACAAATTAACTTCCTTTGTCAAATGTCTGAAATTTCAACAAACAGAAACTGCATTGAAGAGAGAGAAATAGTGAGTTAAAATATAAAGTAATCTACATTAAATTTTATGCCAATAATTTATTTAACTTCATTATTTTTTCCAAAAGACTCATTATCATTCTTCAGACTAGTGGAATATGTAATTCTGATCATGGGGAATGACAGTTTCAAATGTAGTTCATTGTGAGGAAGATGTGGAGAGGCAGGAGAGCCATTACTCTAAACTCTGTGCTTATGCAGGATGTAATCTGGAGTAGATGCACCAATGAAGAACTTGCTTTGTTGTCAAAGCCATTTGCTTCTTACTAATCTATTGAATGGTAACATTTTCTGAATATTCACTATTAGGGGTGAGACTCTTTCCGACAGGATTTTCCTGATCACTATATTATAATTTAGCTAACTGTAAAGGAGAATTAGATTATTTTCTTCTCATAAAACCTCCTGAATTGTTTTTAATATTAGATTTAGTTTACTGAAGGGCAATAGCCAATAACAATAATTATTTAAGGTAGAAATCTTTGCAATTTTTATACATCCCGGCTGAGAAACTGGTGTACAATCTCAGGAAACCTGATTTTCAATATATCTGCTTGGTAGAAAGCTAAAACTAAAAAGACAGATGACACCAAACTTTGGTGAGAAGAATTTCTATATGTTGCAATTGGGAGTGCAATTGGTACTACTCCCCACCCTCCTTTTTTTTTTTTAAGATTTATTTATTTATTTGAAACTCAGAGTTACACACAGAGAGAAGGAGAGCAGAGAAAGAGAGAGAGAGAGAAAGAGAGAGAGAGAGAGGGAAGTCTTCCACCGATTCTCTCCCCAATTGGCCACAATGGTCAGAGCTGCACCAATCCGAAGCCAGGAACCGGGAGCTTCTTCCGGTTCTCCCACATGGGTGCATGGGCCCAAGGACCTGGGCCATTTTCTACTGCTTTCCCAGGCCATAGCAGAGAGCTGGATTGGAAGTGAAGCAGCTGGGACTCGAATCGGCGCCCATATGGGATGCCGGCACTGCAGATAGTGGTTTTACCTGCTACACCACAGTGCCAGCCCCGATACTACTCCCCCATAAAAAACCTGTTGTATGTACTCAAGCTCAATGTATATGTCTACCATATGATCCTATATTTTATTCATAGGCACTTACTCAAGGGACTGGAAAACCTTTGTCCACCAGAAGATACACACAATCATATTCAAAGCATTTAATCATTATAGTCCTAAAATGAAAGCAACCCAAATATCATTCTCATACAATGAAATATTATATAGGAAGAAAAAAACTTGTGACACATGGAAGGCTTTCACAGATATAAATAATTTCATTTACATCAGGTTCAAGAACTGGAGAAATGACTTTCTGTGATGGAGATCAGAGTAGCGGTCAATTGCCGCTTGGGGGTGAGGCTGACGAGGACGAGGCATGAGGGAACCTTCTGAGGTCCTAGAACTTTCCACATGTTGCTATGGTGGTGGCGTCACGTGTGTATGCACAGGTAGGAAATGAGAGAATTGTGCTTAGATTAATGCCTTGCCTCACTTTACTACGTGTATATTCTGCTTCATGAGAGAAATCCTGCTGCTGATTCGTTGTACTTCTACGAAGGTTATAATAAATATATCCAAGTTTCTCTTATCTCAAATAAAAAATTAACCCTGTGTCCTCCCTAGTATCTGCTAACTGACCTTACATCACCAGGTTCTTTGAAGATGTCTGGACTCACTTCTTTTGTTTCTGGTCTCCCAATCTTCAACCATAGTCTTCTCTCCCCTGAAACAGCCCTTTCCAAAGCCCCCAAAACCTTTGCTATTACATTTAAGGGAAAATTGTCAGTTATTTGATCACCCGTCTGGAGCACCCCACACTCTCGACCTCTTCTTTCTCCTTGAGGGTCTCTCGTCCTTGTTCCTGGGACTCGGCCCTTGTTGGTATCACTCCTGCCTGAGGCTGCTGCTGCATCTCCTGTGCTGGCCCCATCATCTCCCCATTCTTGACTCTTAATGCCCCTCAGGGTTCAATCCTAGTGCTCTTCATCCCACACTCTCCCTGACTCATCCCTCCATTCCCATTCCTTCCATTAACCATTGTAACATCTCCTTCCAGCTCGGGTCCCTTGACTGCAATCAAGATCCATTTATGCAGCAGCCTATTAGGCAGCTCCACGTTGATTTCCTGCAAGAAGCCCAAACCCAATATTATTTCCCTGCATTCCCATTCACTCAGGTGAGCAAGCCAGGATTTTGTGAGTTCTCCTTGATTTACTCCCTTCTTTATCTCCTCAGATGCAATTACTCACTTGGATTCTACTTTCTCAATGACACTGAGTTTCCTTTGCTTCTCTCTGTTCTCACTACACGGATGGAGTTCAGGTTAACAGCACTGCCAACATGAGCCACACCAACATCCTTCTACGTTTGCCCCTTTCTGACTCTAAGATGTGACTTTAGGGGGCGGGTGCTGAGGTGCAGTGGGGTACGCTGTGGTGCAGTGCCTGCATCCCACGTGAGTGACAATTCAATCCCAGCTGCTCCACTTCTGATCCAGCTCTCTGCTCATGTGCCTGGGAAAGCAGCAGAGGATGGCCCGAGTGTTTGGGCCCCTGCACCCACGTGGGAGAGTTGAAAGGAGCTCCTAGCTCCTGGCTTCTGCCTGGCTCAGCCCTGGGGAGTGAACCAGCAGATGGAAGAGTTAGCTCTCCTTTCTCTGTCTCTCCCTCTCTTGATGTGACTCTGACTTTCAGGTAAGTAAGTAAATCTTAAAAAATAATAAAAAGATGTGATTTTTTAAAAATTCTGTCTTTAATTTAGAAGGGGAGAGAGAGAGAGGAGAGAGTGTGAGATAGAGTGCTTCCATCTGCTGGTTCATTCCCCAAATACCCACAAGGGTGGGAACTTGGGTCAGCCAAAGCTGGGAGCCAGGAATTCAATCCAGGTCTTCCTTGTGAGTTGCAGGAACTGAGTTCCATGAATCACCGCTGCCGCCTCACAGCATCTGCATTAGTAGAAAGCTGGAGCTGGGAGCCAGAGCTGGGTGCTGAACCCAGGTAGTCTGATAAGGAATGAGAGTGTCTTAACTGTTAGGTGAAATGCCTGCTCCCAAGATGGGAATTTGATCATATTCTTCCTTAGCTTGAAACTCTTCAAGGCCTCCCCATTGTCCTCAAGATATGTCAGCTCCTCAATATGACTTAGAACAGGGCCGTGGCTTACCTCCGCGTCTGAGTCTCTCTCCTGCTCATGGATTATTCCACAAGAGCCTTCACTCAGGCTACTTTCAATCTTAGTCTGTGCCATGATTTCATGCACCCCAGGGCCTTTGTACATGCCATCATTTTGGTTGTCATACTTTTCCCAATTTTTTTCTCCTCATCAACTTACATTTCTAAAGTCTCATCTTAGATCTCTACATCACTTTTGTTGGGAAGTCCTCCCTCAGATCTCTATCTTGCATTTAGTACCACCCCTGTGAGATTGCAGTACACCCTGCCCTTATCCCAAGCATGACACGTATCATAATACTGAATTATCATTGCCTGTTTGCCTTTCTCTGTCTCTGCTGCATGATAAACTTGATGAAGGTAGGGACTATGTCTTGTTCATGTGTGTCCCAGTGTCTAATGCAAGCCTGATGCAACAGCTCCGTATTTGTTAAATGAAGAACTAGCCAAGCATTTCTAAAGTACCATATATCACATATCATTGGTATGCTTATGTATGTAACTGAATTGGGGGTGTCTAAGGTGTCATCTATTGGGCATTTCTGAAAAAGGAACCCTATTCAAAAAGTTTTAAAAATTCTCAAGGACTGCCAATAGAGACAGCAGGGACTTTATTTTGGTCCAGAAACTAGAACTCAGGATTTGAAGTTGGGGATTAAAAAGCACGGCTTCGTGGCCTCCACCCTTCCCTCTGTTTCTTTATGGGGAGGATAAAGTGGGCACCTTCTGCTTCTTTGCTGCCCATCCTCCACATTTACCTGGGTCCAGCATCCTTGGGGACAGCTCCTCTCGCTGCTCATCTGTCATCTTCTTTCGTGACCCTGCTGCCCTAGCCCCAGGAGCGTGGTTGCAGGTGCTCCCAGGACCTCAGCTGCGTCAGTCAATCATAGCACCCTCCCCTCACCCCCAGTGCATGAGTCTAGAGATAGGAGTTGATCTGTTCCTTTTGTGATTTTGAAATCAACTTTTCTCTCCAGGTGGAGGGAACAGTCTTCAGTGAGAGGGATGAACTGTTAGAGACGAAACACAGAGAATACTCATGTAGTTTAAGTTCTGAGTTCACTGGTTCTGGAAAGCCACTCACATTCCTACGCTTCCCACTTTTGATTGCAATATTTTCAATTTTTTTTTTTGACAGGCAGAGTGGACAGTGAGAGAGAGAGACAGAGAGAAAAGTCTTCCTTTGCCGCTGGTTCACCCTCCAATGGCCACCGCGGCCGGTGCACCACGCTGATCCGATGGCAGGAGCCAGGTGCTTGGGCCATCCTCCACTGCACTCCCTGGCCACAGCAGAGAGCTGGACAGGAAGAAGGGCAACCAGGACAGAATCTGGCGCACCGACTGGGACTAGAACCCGGTGTACCGGCACCGCTAGGCAGAGGATTAGCCTAGTGAGCCGCGGCGGCGGCCCTGATTGCAATATTTTCATGAAATTCTTATGACAAGTAGCTTTCTTTCCAGCCTTAGCCAGTTCAACATTAGTTTCTGTTAACCGCCATGAAAAGAACCTTATCTAATTTAGAGTGAAATGTTCCACTACAGATTCTGATTCTGCCTCTGCTAGCACCGCCAAAAGACAGCTTCCAACAGTCAGCGATCTGGCTCGGTTATCACTGTACAAATCAGTGATAATGTGGCCAGTTTTGCCAGCAGAAGTCTTTCCTAGTGTGAGCCTGTAAATGTGTCCACAGATTGATCCCTGCACCATTTCTCTTGTTCAGAGGGCAGTGCTTTGTGAAGTGCTTCTTGCCATTACCCTAGTTATGGCTGTAAATTGACGATTGTTTTTAATGCATTTCTCAGATGCGTGTTGATCCCCCTCCACAGTCCAGTACTTTTATCTGGATGCTTCATATGCAAAGTGGCTGGAGAATCCTTGGAGTTCTAAAGGTTTTGGGTATTTTTTCCACACTTGAGTAACTTCAAGACATGCTGTATTGAAAGAGTTGTGTATTTTGCCTGTGCAGTATCCTATTTTCTAAGCATTTGAATTTAAATATGAAATGTCAATGCTGCTCCACTTATTGAATTGGGATATACATGTGGTATTATTGAGGCTACTTTCACATGGAAGAAAATATCTGGAATAGAGTAAAGGAGTTCTTCTTCCTCCAACATGGACTTCACAAAGTTGGATAAGGCCAATGGTGCACGTCAGAGAAGCAAGAACCCTGTGCTTACTAAGGTTGTATTTACTTACTTGATCATTCTTGTGATGAAAATGTGATTCTATAAAGTGTTAATCAATTCTACATGCAGACATCAGATTATTCAATTTATGGTGGTGTAGGAGATGTAAAATGGATACAAAAGAAAATTGTAGGTGCTCCTTTTTACTGGTAAATCAAATGATGTCCACATGGAAAGAAAAGAGTTAATAGTAGCCACGAGGACACTCCTACCCAAAGGAGAAAATGACTGACCTCAACCACAGTGCCTTGTAAACATGCTAATGGTATTTACTAGTGGAAAGATACCAGAGAGTTTCTATCTAAAATAATGCTTTTTGGCAGCATGGACCTGCTCTGTCTAGACTGTGTATTGTAAATAAACCTGCAGTTTATGGATTTATGGGACATGGCTGGTTGGAGATCAGGAGGTAGTCACGGAAGCATTTTCTGTTTAATGAAAGGAGTGTAAAAATGGGGGCTGCAAAATCAAAATGGCTTTTTTTTTTGAGAGAACAACATGTTCATATAAATTGTTCAGAACTCAGCTGTTATTTTGAAGGCAAAGTGACACAGAGAGAGAGAGAGAGATGGAGAGAGAGAGAGGGAGGGAGGGAGAGAGACATCTTGCATCTGCTGGTTCAATTCCCAAATGCCCATAATGGCCAGGGCTGGACCAAGCTGAAGCCCATAGCCCAGAACTCCAAACAGGTCTCCCACTTGGAAGGGGGGGGGGCAAGTACTCGAGCTGTAACCTGCTTCCTCCCGGAGTACACATTAGCAGGAAGCTGTAATCAAAAGTGGAGGCACTCCAATGTGGGATGTGGGCATCTCAAATGGTGGTCTAACCACTGTCTCACCACCCCCAACCCCAGAAGTGTATATATTAATACAAGAAATAAGAAACTGATAACGGTGGCATATGAGGGCAGAGAGACAAAACTGATTTTTTTTAATAGTTCTGTGGAAATTGGTTAATATTTAGAAATAAATGGATTCGGCAGCAGATTATAACCTAGAACCAAAAGTTAAAAAAAAGGGAAGCCATAAAACACCTGGAATGGAAAAAGGAATGAAATTATTTCTGGTTTTTACTTAGGGAAGCAAAAAATTAAATTATATTTAAAAAATGACCCAGTAGAGAAAGGACTGGTAGACAAACTGGGAAGAAGCATTTGCAACACATTTGGCAGAGGTATATTTAGTAGATTAAGAGTTAAAAATCAGTGAAAAAAATTAATGCTACAGTAAAAAGGGCAAAGAAGATAAATAATTATCAAATGAAGAAATATAAAGTGCTAATAAACATAAGGACAACTATATTATTAATCAAGCAGACAAGTTGGCACCTCGAGAGTGATTTATTTCACAGTTGAACCCCAAGGGGCGTGTCTACAGGGACACTCTAGAAAGTAAAGTCATTTTTTTTTTTATACTTTCATGTTACCCATTTTGATTCCCAAGACTCTCTTCCAAAGGGGCAGAGATTCCCAAGGCGCTCTTCCCCTTATCAGAATTGATATTAAGTTGTTCCTCTGACAGTAACTGGATAAACACACTCATTTACTTCTTAAGGCCATCACCTAAAAGATGCTGGCAGGCCTATTTAAGCTCCATAAAGAAGGACGTGTGTCTTTCCACCTGCCAGGGAGGAGAGTGAAAGTCTAGTTCAGCTAAAAGCTACACAATTGTAGCACAAGTAGTGTAGATGCCGCCTGGGGCCCTTGCATCCCATTTCAGAGTCACTTGGGTTTGAATCCTGGCTCTGTTCCCGAACCCAGCTTCCTACGAATGCATACCCCGGGAAGCAGCAGGTGACACATCGAGAGGTGCAGTCCCTGCCACTCACATGGGAGACCTGGACTGAGTGCTCGGCTCCCAGGTATTTACCGAATGAACTGGCAGAAGGAGGCTCTGTCTGACGGTCTGATCTCTCTCTTTCTGCCTCTCAAATACATAAAATAAATTTTTAAAAAGCCATATGAATTCATTCAGGGTTTAAGTTGAACTGAATTGGAAAGTGAGGCAGTCTTGCTTTAGGCTATTTAAGATGCTGGCTCTCTCTGCTTGGTATGCCTTTCCTGTCATTTAATAATCGACCTTTAAAAACGTATCGCTATTTTACAGTGACGGTATATTTTGCTCTTTGATTGTGATGGTCAGCTGGCGAGGTGGGGCTGGAAGGGCGTATCTTTGCACTCATGGGGTGAGAGCTGCGCCGGTCCTATCCCCGGGTGTCAATCGGAAGCTTCTTGTGGCAATTAGACCAGCCAGGGGAGGCACTGAATATGTGACGTTTGAGCTGAGAGCAGGCATCCAACGAAGCCCTCTGTGCTGGGACAAGGGAAAATGTGCACATTGCTTTGGCTCTGTCTCTGCAGAGGTCTCATGAGGATAGGGAATCAGTAGACGCTTTCAAGAGCCGCAGAGCCTCCTGGGAGGCTGTCAGTAACCAGGTCTCTGCTGCCTCGTGCCCTGCTGCCGCTGCTCCAGCTTTCCAATCCGGGCTTCTCAGTGCTCCGCTGGCTGCTCGGGTCAAGGTC
This sequence comes from Oryctolagus cuniculus, assembly GCF_964237555.1. Classification (NCBI taxonomy): domain Eukaryota; kingdom Metazoa; phylum Chordata; class Mammalia; order Lagomorpha; family Leporidae; genus Oryctolagus; species Oryctolagus cuniculus. The sequence goes on along the minus strand of NC_091445.1, from coordinate 85,507,934 downwards.
ACCAAGAAGCTCTCCCCCACAGCATCCACTGGCCCCCTGTCCTCACCTCATTGGGTATTTCAGCAACATTTGGCACACATGTGCTCTCGACTTCCCGGGCCCCGTAACCCTAAGTCTCTAGCCCTTCCTCAGGGTCTCTTACTGGATCTTTCTCTTCTTCCTGACCTTGAACAGCGCCTCAGTGCTCATTCCTCAGCTCGCTTGCATGTCCTGACTGTGTTAGAATGCAGCTAACTTTATTGAATGCCACCTCCATACCAGTGTCTTCCAAATTTAAACTTAGAGCCCTGACCGTTCATCTGAGCTCCAGACTTGTCCCGGTGGACCCTGGCTTCCCATGGATGTTAATGGATGCCTAAAGGAATCTCCAAGTCGCCACGTTCTACTGAGCTCCGGGTTTTTGGCGCTCTCATCTTCCAAAGCGCGCCTCGTCGAGGCCTCCCTCTCATGACATGGCACCCCCATCGAGTCTGCTGAGCAGACCAAAACGCAGGACTCGTTTTTGATTCTTCCCTTTCCCTCACCCCCCTCCAGCCCTCAATCCATCTGGAAGGCCTGCTGGCCTTGCCTCTGAAACAATGCTTCTATAATAAGCGCTGTCACCCCAGCAACTGAGTCCTCTCTTGCCCTGGACGGTCTTTACTCACACATTTAAAAAACAGAAATCTCATCTTCCGGTGACATGTCCCTGCATTTTAAATCAAATCCTCTCTCCGATGTGGCCTCACGAGAGCCCACCCAGCTGGTTGCTAAGGCTCCCCTGACCTTGCCTCATCCTGCTCTCTGACCTCAGCACGCTCCAGACGGTCAGGTCTGGAACTTGCCAACTTTACGCCTGCCTCAGGGTCTTTGTACGCTCTTCTCCTTCTGCCTGGCACGCTCTGCCCCAGATCTTTGCACGGCAGCTCCTTTTGCCATTCTGGTCTCGCCTCCCTTGGAGGGGACTTTCCCGGTGACTTCGGTCTGTTGCACTTTGCATTTCCCAAATGCAGCATATTTGCTCTCCTGTTATCTTTTATATTAGTCTTTTTTTTTTTTTATTTGACAGATAGAGTTAGTAAGGGAGAGAGATAGAGAGAAAGGTCTTCCTTCTGTTGGTTCACCCCCCAAATGGCTGCTACAGTCGGAGTTATGCCAATCCGAAGCCTGGAGCCAGGTGCTTCCTCCTGGTCTCCCATGTGGGTGTAGGGGCCCAAGCACTTGGGCCATCCTCCACTGCCTTCCTGGGCCACAGCAGAGAGCTGGACTGGAAGAGGAGGAACCAGGACTAGAACCTGGTGCCCACATGGGATGCCGGCGCCACAGGCAAAGGATTAACCAAGTGAGCCACTGCACCAGCCCCATTTATATTAGTCTTTATACACATACCACTTTTTCAATTACCTTGTTTATTGATTTGGATTTTTGTTAATTATCTATCTCCTCTAGATCTACATTCCATGAGGGCAAATCATGTCACTTTATTTCCTGGGGTCCCTCCAGGGTCTTGTACATAGTAGGTGCTCAAGAAATCCCTGGTGAACGTGTCCTTGAAGCTCAGATACAGACGTAGGGAGGGGATATTGGAGTAAACTCAGAACTTCAAGCTGAGTTTTACTGCAATGTGTTTGAATGTGAGGAGAAATAAAGCTTTGAATGTGTGTGAAATTGTTCTTAAAATTCAGGTCTCTTACAAGTACATGAGTTCATTTAGGGTAGAAAAATAATTAGATGATTGCCTGTAATCCTCATCCTGCTACTTTCTAGATCAGTGGTTTTTAATGTTGGTTGTCCATTGGACTCACCTGGGGAGCTTAGGGCTTGTCCTTGGAGAGACTGATGTAATTGATGAGATTATGGCTAAGCATTAGGAGCCGTCAAAGCTTTCCAGGTGATTCTCAGACACAGCCAATGTCAAGAATCTGTTCTAAGGGATATTTTTGGATTGCATGAAATGTGCTTTCCAAAGCCCACAAAATCTGGAAAAATGAGCCATTCATCTGAAAACTAAGTCTTAGTGGTTTTCACAGTGAGGGTTTCAAAGGCCTAACTCACTCTGGCTGAGTTTCAGTGTCCCCGGCCACATCCATCTCGCCAATGCTCAGAAGGCTTGGGGAGGGACGGCAGGTAATCAAAAAGTCTTGTGATGTTTCAGAAACCATGAGAGGAGAATTGAATGCATGTGGTGGGAGTCGGGTGACGGTCCACTCAAGGGGAGAGAAATGCAGGCACCACATGTGTGGCTCCATTGAGAAACTGGTACAGTTCTCACCTGGACCACATCCCGAGGAGGAGTTCTCAGGGGTGACAGCCAGAAGATGCTTAGGTCAGAGGGGGGCTGAAGTGCTAACAACAGCATTGTCAGTGGTGCCCTGGGAAATGCAGGCAAAAGGGCAGCAATTGGGACTTGGGGACGTGGGTATGGACAAAGCTGTGAGAGAAGAGGGCCGGAGGCATGGGAGCCACGTACACCAGTCGGAGGGGGCAATCTGGCAACAGTAGGGGTCCAGCTGCAGCAGGGGCCTGACTCAGCATGAATGTGGGACAAGCCCTTTGACAGGCAGCCACACCAGAGCAGAAGGGCAGAGCAAGGGGTGTGTGGGACACCAGACCCCCCCAAAGAATGTCACACGAGGACTCCACTAAAGGAAAGAGTAGCCCTCTGGACTTGAAGTATTTAGAGAAACTTTCCCTTATTACTTATGTAGGCATTTGGAGAGCCCATGCTTTTACTGTCTCTGTGAGGCAGACTAGATCATCACCCTTTTTCCTTATTGTTTTTAAACGGGTATAACCTTCCAAATACCTAAAAATGCAAACACAGATACGCCTTCATTCAGTTCCCAGAAACAATAGGCTATTATTTTGGCACTTGAAAAGGTATTTACAACATCTCTCCTAAGACTGAAATGCTCTTATAAAGCCCATTCTGCCTCTCTGGGCATTGTAGATTAAGTCTCCTGGTTCCAGGGAACTCTTTCTGTTTGGGTTTATGAAAACCGACCCTGAGCTCCTAGAACCCCGGTACAGCCCTTGGAAAAAAGGATATTACAACAAATTGTGGTGGTGCCTGCACTGTTTAGAAAAAGATTTAAACAATGATCACATTAAGTCATTGTTAGCTCCTTCCCATACAAAGCTCCAGCTCAGTTTTACTATCGAAATTAGCCCAACTTTAAGTATAGATCTGTTTTTGGTGAGCTTCTTTCCTTTTCGTTTTTCTAAAATGACAGTAAGCATGCCAAAAAGATTTATGGAAGAAAATCTTTCAAGACCTAAGATTCTCTCTAAAAATAGCCCATACTGATAAGCAGTGAGAAATTTTCATTGTGTAGCTGTGCATGTATGCATACAGGAAAAAAGGGAAAAACAAGCAGAGTAGAGGATACGCAAGAGGTGAATTCCAGATGATGATAAATTTAACACTGTTATATAAGTTAGTATTTCTGCTAGTCCAATGTTCTTAATAAAGGGTTCTCTTTTTTGGGGGGGGGGAGCTTCAAATGTCTTTATTTTTTAAGAAAGCTTTTATTTTATTTTTTTTTATTTATTTTTTTTTTTTTTTGACAGGCAGAGTGGACAGTGAGAGAGAGAGAGACAGAGAGAGAAAGGTCTTCCTTTGCCGTTGGTTCACCCTCCAATGGCCGCCGCTGCAGCCGGCGCACCGCGCTGATCCTGGCAGGAGCCAGGAGCCAGGTGCTTTTCCTGGTCTCCCATGGGGTGCAGGGCCCAAGCACCTGGGCCATCCTCCACTGCACTCCCTGGCCATAGCAGAGAGCTGGCCTGGAAGAGGGGCAACCGGGACAGAATCCGGCGCCCCAACCGGGACTAGAACCCGGTGTGCAGGCGCCGCAAGGTGGAGGATTAGCCTATTGAGCCACGGCGCCGGCAAGAAAGCTTTTATTTAATAAATATAAATTTCATAGGTACAGATTTTGGAATACAGCAGTTCTTCCCCTCATACCCGCCCTCCTACCCCCAAACTGTCCTACCTCCTACTCCCTCACCCATCCAATTCTTCATTAAAATTCATTTTTAATTATCTTTATACACAGAAGATCAACTCTATACTAAGTAAAGATTTCAACAGTTTGCACCCACACAGACACACAAAGCATAAAGTACTGTTTAAAGACAAGTTATACCATTAATTCTTATAGTACAACACATTAAAGACAGAGGTCCTACATGGGGAGCAAGTGCACAGTGACTCCTGTTGTTGATTTAACAACTGACATTCTTATTTATGACATCAGTGATCACCCGGGGCTCTTATCATGAGCTGCCAAGGCTTTGGAACACTTTTGAGTCCACAAACTCTGTCATTATTTATACAAGGCCATAATCAAAGTGGAAGTTCTCTGCTCCCTTCAGAGACAGGTACGTCCTTCTTTGATGGCCCGTTTTTTCCACTGGACTCTAACTCACAGAGGTCTTTCATATAGGCCATTTTTTGCCACAGTGTCCTAACTTTCCATGCCTGAAATGCTCTCATGGGCTTTTTAGCCAGATCCGAATGCCTTAAGGGCTGCTTCTGAGTCCAGAGTGCTGTTTAGGGCATTTGTCATTCTACGAGTCTGCCGTGTGGCCTGCTTCCCATGTTGGATTATGCTCTCCTTTTTATTCTATCTATTGTTATTAGAAGACACTTGGTCTTATTTATGTGATCCAATAAAGGGTTCTCTAAATTATCTAAATGCTCTATGGAGTTTGAAAAATTTGATTATCTCTAATTGTTGCATAGCAGTATACACATTCAAAATCATGGGATGATAAAATATACATTATATGAAAAGAGTACATTATAAATGTAGGTTAACAAGTGAGTGAATGAATGAATGAACAAGGAGTCTCTTTCCAGACCCAACCTACAGTGGATGTGACCAGGGTCTGGACAATTTCTTCATGTACTAGAGCTGGATTAGAAAGCTAATCAGAGTGTAACCCCACTGACCTCCTAATTTGGAAGATGGCAAATAGCAAACTCCCTAGGTGCAGTTTTATTTTCTTCCCAATTTGCAAACTGACTGATGTCACCAATGATTTAACTTTATAACCATGATTTTTTTTTAGATTTATTTATTTATTTTACTTGAAAGTCAGAGTTATACACAGAGAGAAGGAGAGACAGAGAGAGAGAGAGAGAGAGAGAGAGAGAAGTCTTTCATCTGCTGGTTCACTCTCCAATTGGCCACAATGGCTGGAGCTACGCCGACTGAAGACAGGAGACAGGAGCTCTTCTGGGTCTCCCTCACAGGTACAGGAACCCAAGGGCTTGGGGCATCTTCTACTACTTTCCCAGGCCATAGCAGAGAGCTGGATAGAAGTGGAGCAGCCGGGACTTGAACCTGTGCCCATATGGGATGCCGGCACTGCAGGCAGCGGCTTAACCTGCTACACCACAGCACCGGCCCCACCACAATTTTTTTTAATTAAAAGAGATAAAGTATGCTTCTTTACATATTAGCTTATAATTTTCCTTGCAAATCTTTCTTATGGGGTTTTATAATACTGAAGAAAAGTAGAATAATATCTATACATCTTTCTTTTTAAAAAAGATTTATTTATTTGAGAGGCAGAATTACAGGGAGAGGGAGAGAGAGGTCTTATATCTACTGGCTCACTTCCTAAATGGCCACAATGGCAGGAGCTGGGCTGATCCAAAGCCAGGAATAAGGGACTTCTTCCAGATCTCCCATGTGGGTGCAGGGACGCAAGCACTTGAGCCATCTTCTACTGCCTCCCTGGGCCACTAAAAGGGAGCTGGATCGGAAGTGGAGCAGCCAGGAATCAAACTGGCACCTACATGAGAAGCCAGTGCTGCAGGCAGAAGCTTAACCTTCTATGCCACAGAAGGCTCCAGAGACATCTTTTAAAACCTGTGTTATTTTACAGGAGACATTTTTGGGTTGTCTACATTTAACCTCTCCTCCTGAGAGGCTCCCCATTAGTGGTGGCACTGAGAGTTCCCAGAGTCCACTATGGCAGTGGAAGTGGTGAAAGCCTCCATTCCCCATCTCCCCACAGCCAGGATGACACACATGACTAAGTGGGCATTTGTAGAAGAGCTCTGAAGCTGGAGTATGTGACCCAGGAGGATTCGCTTGAGGCAGCTGCATCCACATGCGGTGCTGGCTCAGATAACTTCCTAGCCATAGCCATATCTGTGATGCAGCCTGTGAAATTCTCTTGGTCTGTTGACCCTGTTCCAAGCTCTTTTCCCCCATCGCCTATCTCCACCATAGCCTCCCAATAAATCCTCCTATTTGCTTAAAATATCTAGAATCAACTGCTCTTGTTTGCAAAAAACCCTAATTGACACATCTCAATTATTGATCAATAACAGAGCCCAGCTCATTCCTGGCAGTTATAAATAAAATGAAGGGGAAAGCAGAAAGGTATAAATTACCTAATGCATTTGAATGACATCCAGACATTTGTTTTCCCAGCTGTGGCATACTGTAAAGTCTAGCTGGCTTTGGATCAGGAGGACATGAGTTCAGGCATGTATTGGCTGTGTGACCATGGACAAGACATTTAGTCTCTATGTGCCTCCATTTCCTCACCTCTAACATGAGAATAAAAATATCATACAGGTATGTTCCAAGGACAATGTGAGATTATTTTTGTTATGAAAGCACTCTTAAATCCTGGAGCTATTTCTACCATTCCAGGCAAAAAAAAATATTTTATAGAATCTAATTTGGTATACAATCCACATCTGTTATGTATATCCTACCTTCCTTTTCAGAAATGACTTTATAGCTTTACATCCAATGTAAGCAATAAAGTTTAAAATATTTTGGGGATATGTGCCCTAGTGGCTTAGATACTGCTTAAGATACTCACATTCCACATCATAGTCCCTGCAATTGAGTCTGGGCTCTGCTCCCAATCCTAGCTTCTGCTAATGCACACCCTCAGAGGCTTTAGTTGTGGCTTAAGACATGGGTCCCTGCCACAGCCTGGCCCAGTCCTGGCTGTTGTTGCATTTGGGGAGTGAATCAGTGGCTAGGAGATCTTGATCTGTCTGTTTGTCTCAATAAATAAATAAATAAATAAATAAATAAGATTGGATTAAGATGGTGGAGCAGGGAGGGAGCTTACTGCTCTAGCCTAGAAGATAGTTTAAAAAAAAGTGGAAAGAGTGCAGTCTCAGGGAAGAGTTAGGGAGAAGATGACAGAGGAAACTATATGATAATAGAGGAACATAGTGGACCTATATGGAGGGCGTGGATGCGCATAACTCAGGACCCCAACAGCTGAGAGCCTCCACACCAGTGTTGGAGAGTGAGGAGAGACCATACTGCAACAGGCCAAGCCACTGGCTGGAAAAGCTGCAGGAAGAGCCTAGAGGGAATCTGGCTTGGAGCCCCGTGGGGGATAGTGTACCTACCAAACTAGCAGAGAAAAAACAAAGGGGGATACATTTCTCTCTCCCCAGCCACCCTGCAATGGCATACTATAACAAGCTGGTAGAGAGCAGGTGTCAATTTTGACATACATAACAGCCGTGCCAGTTCATGTCCACATCCAGGAACCAGCGGAGTAGAGACTCCTGACTCTGGTAGGGAGAACAGATAGGGGGCTGGGTGCTCGTGACTGGAGGAGGTTTGTGTGCTGAGACTGTGAAGATACTGAGGATTCGAGGTGTGGCTGGGACTTTGAACAATCACTGTGGGAGGATCCATATGCTGAGGACTCCTTGGTTACCTGGTGAGGGACAGTCCTGGGAAGTCTCAGCTTACACTGAGGACTGCATAGATCCTTTGTGTGGTCCTTGTGGCAGAGTGGACAAGTAATACACCCACTGGAGCTAGTGCCCAGGCACTGGTCTCCTTTGAGGGGAGGAGCTCAGCTGAGTCTATCCCAATAGACAAGGACAAACCTCTCCTCTGATAAAAAAGGAAAAGGACATTTACCACGCTAAACCTGTGTCACCTCAGACACACCCTTCACCCTGGAGAACTAAACAGACCTCCCTGGCCACACCTACCACATGCCTCTAGTATTCACTGAAAACAGTCCACTATCTGCATGGTAAGAATATAAAAGCCTCCACAGCAAAACAACAAAGAAGAAACCAATGAGTATTTCCACAAATGCTGAATAACAGATGCACCAGTTCAAGAAGCAAGAGTAAGGAAGACAAGACCCCAAAAGAACACAACACTTCAGTACTAGATTGTGAAGATGTTGAGATTGAAGAAATGTCAGATATGGAATTCAAAACATTGATCATAGAATTACTTACAAGTAATCAGAAGCAAATGCATAAAAAAATGAAATCCATACAAGACATGAAAGAAACTTTCTCCCACAAAATTGAGATCTTAAAGAGAAATCAAAATGAAATTTTGGAAATGAAGAATTCAACAGAACAAATAAAAAATGCAGTGGAAAGGATAAACAACAGAATCGGTGAAATCAGAAGAAAGAATATCTAACTTAGAAGACAAATTGCAGGAAATTATACAGTCAGACCAAACACAAGAAGAAGAAATTAAAAATCTAAAAAATACTGTTAGGAATCTACAGGATACTGTCAAATGACCCTAGGAGCTTCTGAAGGCATGGAAAGAGAGAAAGGATTACAAGGCCTTCTAGTGAAATAATAACAGAAAATTTTCCAAATTTGGAGAAAGGGACATCCAAGTACAGGAAGCACATAGAACTCCTAATAGACATGACCACAAAAGATCTTCACCATGACACATTGTAATCAAACTCTCCATAATAAAACATAAAGAAAAGATTCTAAAATGTGCACAGGAGTAATGCCAGATTACTTTCAGAGGATCTCCAATTAGATTCACAGTGGACTACTCATCAGAAACCCTACAGGCTAGAAGAGAATGGTGAGATATATTCCAATTCTAAAGAAAAAAGAATTGCCAACCCAGAATACTGTACCCTGCAAAGCTCTCATTTATGAATGAAGGTGAAATAAAGACTTTCCATAACAAACAAATTGAAAGAATTTGTCACCACTTATCCAGCCCTGCAAAAGATGCTTAAGGATGTGCTTCACACAGAAACATAGAAACATGGTCATCACTACAAAAGAAGGTAAAGGAAGAAAGTTTTCTGGTAAAAGTACAAAGGATATCTAAAGTAAAAAATAGGAATATTTATGCAAAAATGGCAGAGCAAAGTCATTACTTATCAATAGTGACCTTGAATGTAAATGTCCTTAACTCTCCAGTTAAAAGATACAGACTGGCTGAGTGGATTAAAAAACAAAACCCATCTATTTACTGTCTACAAGAAACACATCTCACCAACAAAGATGTATGCATACTGAAAGTGAAAGGATGGATAAAGATATTCCATGCTAACAAAAAGCCAAAACAGAGCTGGTGTAGCCATGCTAATTTCAGAAAAATAGACTTTAACACAAAAACTATTTAAAAAGACAAAGAAGGGCACTATGTAATGATTAAGGGATCAACTCAACAGGAAGATGCAACTATTCAAACAGGCATCTAATTACAGGGCACCTGGCTATATAAAAGAAATATTAAGTGACCTAAAGGGAGACGTAGACTCCAATACAATAGTAATGGGGGATTTCAATAACCCACTTTCAGCAATGGACAGACAGATCAACCAGATAGAAAATCAGCAAGGAATCAGCAGAGTTAATTGACACTATAGCCCAAATGGACCTAACAGATATCTACAGAACTTTTCATCCTACAGTTGCAGAATACACATTATTCTTATTAGTGCATGTAACTTTATCTAGGATTGACCACATGCTAAGCCATAAAGCAAGTCTCAACAAATCCCCCAAAAATTGAAATCATACCATGCATCTTCTCAGACCACAATGCAATGAAGCTAGGAATCAACAACTCAGGAATCTCTAGAACATATGCAAGCACATGGAAACTGAACAATATGCTCCTGAATGAACAGTGGATCATAGAAGAAATCAAAAGAGAAATCAAACTTTCTGGAAACAAATGAAGATGAGAATATAATATATCAAAACTTATGGGATACAGCAAAGGCAGTATTAAGAAGACAATTTATAGCAATTGGTGCACACATCAAGAAATTAGAAAGGCACCACATAAATGAGCTATCAATGCATCTCAAGGATCTAGAAAAACAACAGCAAACCAAGCCCAAAACTAGTAGGAGAAAAGAAATAATACTAAAGAAGAAATCCACAAAATTGAAACTAAAAAATACAAAAGATCAGCAAAACTAAGTACTTTTAAAAAAATGAGCAAAATTGACACACCATTGATACAACTAACCTAAAAAAGGGGATAGAAGACCCAAATCAATGAAAGTAGAGATAAAAAAGGAAATTAACAACAGACACCACAGAAATAAAAAGAATCATCAGAAATTATTACAAAGAGCTGGATGCCAACAGGCTGGGAAACCTAGAAGAAAGGGATAGATTCCTAGACAGACACACCCAAATTGAACCATGAAGATGTAGAAAACCAAAACAGGCCATTACTAAGAAAACAAATCAGTAATAAAGACATGCCCAACAAAGAAAAGCCCAGGACTGGATGGATTCACTGCTGAATTCTACCAACATTTAAAGAAAAACTAACTCAATTCTCATCAAGTTATTCAAAATAATTGAAAGGGAGGGAATCCTTCCCAAAAGCTTTCTATGAAGCTAGCATCACCTTAATTTCTAAACCTGAAAAAGATGCAAAAGAGAAAGAGAATTACAGACCAATTTCCCTAATGAACATAGATGCAAAAATCTTAAATAAAAATTTAGCCAATCGAATCCAACAACATATCAGAAAGATCATTCACCCAGACCAAGTGGGATTTATCCCTGGTATGCAGGGATGGCTCAGCATTCATAAATAAATCAATGTAATACATCGCATTAACAAACTGAAGAACCAAAACCATATGATTATATCAATAGTTGGAAGAGAAAGCATTTGATAAAATACAACATCCTTTCATGATGAAAACTCTAAGCAAATTGGGTATAGATGGAACATTCCTGAACACAATCAAGGCATTTTATGACAAATCTACAGCCAGCATCCTATTGAATTTGGAAAAGTTGGAAGCATTCCCACTGAGATCTGGTACCAGACAGGGATGTCCACTCTCACCATTGCTATCAATACAGTCCTGGAAGTTTTAGTCAGAGACATTAGGCAAGAAAAAGAAATCAAAGGGATATAAATTGGGAAAGAGGAAGTCAAACTATCCCCATTTGCAGGTAACATGATTATATACATAGGGGATCCAAAGGAGTCCACCAAGAAACTATTGGAACTCATAGAAGAGTTTGGTAAAGCAGCAGGATGTAACATCAATACACAAATATCATCAGCCTTTATATACACAGACAATGCCATGGCTGAGAAAGAACCTCTTTTTTTTTCCTTTGAGAACAAGTTTTACTTTTTTTTGAAAACTTTTATTTAATAAATAAAAATTTTGAAAGTACAACTTCCCCCCATAACCACCCTCCCACCCGCAAACCATCCCATCTCCCACTCCTTTTCTCATCCCATTCTTCATCAAGATTCATTTTTAATTATCTTTATATATAGAAGATCAACTTAGTATATGCTAAGTAAAGATTTCAACAGATCGCACCTGCACAGACACACAAAGTATAAAGTACTGTTGGAGTACTAGTTTTACCATTAATTCACATAGTACAACATATTAAATACAGAGATCCTACATGGGGAGTAGGTAGTTGATTTAACAATTGACACTCTTATTTATGAAGTCCGTAATCACCCGAGGCTCTTGTCATGAACTGCCAAGGCTATGGAAGCCTCTTGAGTTCACAAACTCCAACCATATTTAGACAAGGCCATAATCAAAGTGGAAGTTCTCTCCTCCCTTCAGAGAAAGGTACCTCTTTCTTTGATTGCCCATTCTTTCCAATGGGATCTCTCAGAAATTTGAGAAAGAACTTCTAAGATCAATTACATTCACAATAACTACAAAAAAATCAAATACCTTGGAATAAATTTAACTAAGGATGTCAAAGATCTCTTTGATGAGAATTACAAAACATTAAAGATAGAAATAGAAGATACAAAAAAAAAATGGAAAAATCATCCCTGTTCATAGATTGGAAGAATCAATATCATCAAAATATCCATTCTTCCAAAATCAATTTATAGATTCAATGTGATACCAATCAAAATACCAAAGACATTCTTTTCAGATCTGGCTGGAAAAAATGATGCTGAAATTTATATGGAAACACAGGAGACCTCAAATAGCTAAAGCAATCTTTATACAACAAAAACAAAGCTGGAGGCATCACAATACCAGATTTCAAGACATACTACAAGGCATTTATAATCAAAACAGCCTAGTACTGGTACAAAAATATATGGATAGACCAATGGAATATAACAGAAGCACCAGAAATCAATCCAAGCATCTACAACTAACTTATATTTGACCCAGGAGCTAAAATCTATCCCTGGAGCAAGGACAGTCTCTTTAACAAATGGTGCTCGAAAAACTGGATTTGCATATGCAGACGTGTGCAGGACCCCCTACCTTACACAAAAACCCATTCAAAATGGATTAAAGACCAAAATCTACAATTGGATACCATCAAGTTATTAGAGAACATTGAGGAAACCATGCAAGACATTGGCGCCGGCAAGGATTTCTTAGAAAAGACCCCAGAGGCACTGGTAATCAAAGCCAAAATTAGCTAATGGGATTACATCAAATTGAGAAGAAGCTTCTGTAGTACAAAAGAAACACTCAGAAAAGTGAAAAGGCAACTGACAGAATGGGCAAAATTAGTTGCAAACTATGCAACTGATAAAGGATTAATAATCAGAATATATAAAGAGATCAAGAAGCTCCACAACAACAAAACAAACAACCCAGTTAAGATATGGGCAAAGGACTTAAACAGACATTTTTCAAAACAGGAAATCTTAATGGCCAACAAACACATGAAAAAATGTTCAGGATCACTAGCCATCAGGGAAATGCAAATCAAAACCACAAAGAGGTTTCACCTTACTTCAGTTATAATGACTTTCATACAGAAATCAGCAAAAAACCAAATACTGGTGTGGATGTGAGGAAAAAGGTACCCTAATCCACTGTTGGTGGGAATATAAACTGGTAAAACCACTATGGAAGACAGTATGGAGATACCTCAGAAATCTGAAACTACCATATGACCCAGCCATCCCACTCCTGGGAATTTACCTAAGGGAAATCAAATCAGCAAATAAAAGAGCTATCTGCACCTGCATGTTTATTGCAGCTCAATTCATAAAAGCTAAGACATGGAATCAACCTAAATGTCTGTCAACTGAGGACCGGAGAAAGAAACTATGGGATATATACACTATGGAATACTACACAGTGGTAAAAAAAAAATGGAATCTGGTCATTTGCAACAAAATGGATCAATCTGGAAAATATCATACTTAGTGAAATAAGCCAGTCCCAAAGGGGCAAATGTCATATATTCTCCCTGATCTGTGAGAACTAATAGAGCACCTAAAAGAAAATCTGTAGCAGTGAAATTGACACTTTGAGAAGCAATGACTACTATTGAGGAAGTATTATTTTTTTCTTCTTCATACTATTTGTTGTATTCTTTACTTAACAAAGAGTTAATCATATGTGTATAAAGTCAATTTAAATTGGTCTCAGTAAAAAATAAGAGTGGGAATAAGAGAGGGATGAGGAAGTTTATAACTGTAAAGCTGTATAATTCTGCATACATTCCTACGGACCTACTTGTAAGGGTACAGTTTAAAAACTTGCCTTGTGACCCCAAATTCCATTACACTGGATAATAAAAATGTCACCTTTAGTGTTAAAGTTATCATATTAAGTGTTAAAATGATCATATAGATAGGACTAAGTGTTAAAAGGATCATACAAATAAGATTAAGTGTCTGGCAATAATAATAGAATTAAAAAGGAAAGAATGTTCCAACATGGGAAGCAGCCCACACAGCAGACTCATAGAATGCAATCGTTTTAAATAGCACTCTGACCTTAGAATCATCCATTAAGACATTCTGGTCTGGCTGAAATGCCCATGAAAGCATTCAGGCATGGAAAGCCAAGACACTGTGGCAAAAACTGTCCTACATGAAGGATCTCTGTGAGTGAGATCCCAACAGAATAAAGTGGGCATCAGAGAAGGATGTACTTTTCTCTGAAGGGAGGAGAGAACTTCCACTTCGCTTAAGGCCTTGTCTAAATACTGATGGAGATTGTTGATGCAAAAGGCTTCTATAGCCTTGGCAACTTACGTCAAGAGCCTCAGGTGATCATTGATATCATACATATGAGTGTTAATTGTTAAATTAACAACAGGAGTCATTATGCACTTATTTCCCTTGCAGGACCTCTGTTCTCAATGAGTTTTATTATGAGAACTAACTGTAAAACTTGGTCCAAAACAGTTTTTGTGTGTGCGTGCATGTGTGTGCAAATTGTTGAAATCTTTACTTAGTATAGAGTTGGTCTTCTGTGTATAAAGTTAATTGAAAATGAATCTCAATGGAGAATGGTACTAGGAATGGGAGAGGGAGGAGGTGGGATGGGAGTGGGAGTTGGAAGGATGGTGGGAAGAATCACTATATTCTTAAAGTTGTACTTATGAAATTTATACTCCATAAATAAAAGGTTTTTTTGGGAAAATAAATAAATAAAAACTAAACTGTTGAAAAGAAGAGTAGATGTCGTCAGCATTCAAAGGCTAAATTTATATTTGACCCAACTTATCTTACTCTGAGACACTGTGTTCAATCCACAGCTTCGATCCTTCAAAGTCACTATCCAAACACCAGCTTCCCCAACAATTAACATCAATGACACATGTTCGGTGTCATTTGGTATGCTCACATGCACCCTCGTCTTGCCAGTCTTTCCCCAACTCTTTTGCACACTAGAATCACCTGAGAATACTTAAACATAGCTGGAGCCCAGGCCTTACCCCAGACCAAGTCCATCAGAATTTCTGAGAGTGGAATAGAGCCCCTAGCAGTTTTTGAGGCTTTCCAGGTGATGCCATTGAGCATCACAAGTTTGGCAACCATGGTCTGTGTTCTCATAACCTATTTATTTCAGAAAGTCTGAATTGAAATCCCCAGCGTCTAAGATATTCTTTTCCCCATACCCCTACCCACTCCTGTTTCTCTTGAAGCTTGAACCTGACAATAAAGTCAGCATTTGTTAATTATATTAGGTGTATATACTTTGTTATTTTAAAAAAACTGCTAAAGGCTTAATGACATTTAGAACAGAAAAATTCTTGCCTGAGACCCAAAGTCATTTTCTAGTGTAATTGCGTTTATCGGTGACTGGTCATTTCTCTAAGGCATTCTTTCTGAAATGAAATATTCTATTCTTGGTGTCAGGCCTCAAAGGGATTATTTTTGAACACTTGAAATAATCCTTCTCTTTAGTACCAAAATGGCAAAAGAAATACATTTCTCTAATCAAAATATAATCTCCAAGACTATTTTTATCATTGCCGTCCCAAATTGTTAAAATGATAAGCTACAAATTCGTACAGTTCTCTTCTTCTGGATTACAGTGGAAGTGCTAACAGTGTCACAAGCATTTTTAGTTAAGAAATGTTGGAATAGGTAGTAATAATAATAATAATAGCTGATACGTATTTACTATTTTGCTTAGTGCTTTACGTGCATCATATCATCATCATCTCACAGAAGCCAGAAGAGGCTGGTGCTATTGTTGTCCTCAGTTTTCAAGGGTGGCAACTGCAACTCACCAGGGAGAATGTTCTGAGGTCTTACATTTGTTAAGCAGCTGTTTTGTCATTCACTTCACTGAGTCACGCATGAGAAAGCAGAAATGTATCCTGTATCTCAATGTGTCCTAATCTCCGTTTCACTGATGTCCCTTATTTCATCTTCATAATGACCAAAATACCAGGCATAAAATATAACAGGATGCTCAAGGAAGGAAAAGAGATCAAGAGCGTTCTCTCCTGGCTCCCTAGCCTCCTGACTTTTTTCGCTCCTGCTTCTCCTCCTTATATTCTCCAATGAAACGAGGGCAGCTCCACCAGGGCCCAGAGCAAATACTGCAGGGAAAAACCTTCTGCATCCTCTCCCTAGATCTTCAGTTTCCAAATCAGGAAGACAAGCGAGTTGAAGGCTGGTACAATTTTGTAGGTAACCCAGAGGACAAGCAAGGCAGCGTGCCTTTGCACATAGGTGCCCAGCACACAAAACAGCGACATACATACATAGAAATATTTTTGAGATTTTATTTTACAACTACATTCAAAACTGGCATTTAAGGCTTGATGTGCGTGAGTAGATTTTCCCCCTTAATATTAAGAAAACACAGATAGGTTATAAAAGAAAGAAAATAGGAAAATCACTTGTCTAGAAAGGAAAAATTATTAAGTACAATTTTATATGTAAGGTGTTTATTCATTTTCTTTCAAAAATGGGACCGCAGAGTCAACCTGTTTTATTATCTGCTATTCACTAAATGTTATTTAAAAAGTCTGCAGAGTGTTCTAGCACCTGGATGTATTGTTATTTATTTAATTAAACCCATATTAGATGTATAGATCATTCCTTATTTTTTCACTCTAATAAACAATGCTGTGATGTATATAGGAATTTCTGTAGCCTGCAGGAAACTTAGAAATGAAATGAAAATTACAGCTCTGTGTGATCAGGGAATTGATCAACACGACTCCATTGAACATCTTGGCAGAAACTCTAACTGGGGTCTTCTGACTTCCAGGCCTGGCCTCTTTCCCTGAAATTCATAGTTCGCAGTCCCACTGCAGCCTCTCAAATCACCTGCAGAGATGTTTTAAAAAGTTCATGTCCTCGCCTCACCCCCAAGCACTTCAGTGTAACTGGTCTAGAGTGCAGCACAGGTATTAATTTTTTTGCATTAAAAAAAAATTTTTTTTAATTGTACATATTTATGGCATCCAGTGTGATACTAGGATCGTATCAGGGTAATTCCCCATGCCTCTGTAAATATTTATCATTTTGTTTCAGGTTTGAACTTCCCTCTTCCAGTTCTTTATAAAATAGAAAATAATAATAGGAAACATCTCTCCAGGCTCTGTCACGTGCAGCAGGGTTAGAGCCACTGCTGTACACAGCGCCGTGCTGAATCAAGGTCTTGCAAAGAGGTGTCCTGGGACCCTCCCAGCATCCGTGCTGGAGGGAACTGTGTAACAGCCTCTCCAAACATCCTGCAATTACTCTTTAGCTAACAGCACCCAAGTATATTACTCTGGTGACCTCTCAGTCAATTTTCAGGCCGTATTTGGTTTTGAATGCTGGAAAAGAAATGCGTATGATTGTAACTGCTCAGGTTTTAGAGAACATTGAACATGTGCTTTAGAGCTGACCAGAGAGAGGGCAAATGAGGCAAGGCAGTTTCAGGGAAACCTGGGTGTCTCAGCTTTTCCCACTTGTTCTCACAGCCATCAGGCCCTTCAGGGTTAGGCTTTGGGTCTCAGTGGTCCTGCGTCCCCCACTTGCCTGGCACCAGCAGCCTTTCTGGGGATCTCCAGAAACCCCAGGGTTGTATTTCTATAAAATACTGGTGGCTGTGTAAAGGGGCCTATTAGATACTCACTGCCACAGTCAGCTGGCCTGAACACCTAAGGCCTCGGGCGCCAACTGTCCCACAGACGTGTCAATCCAACTAGAACTTGGCCATCACTACCACCGCCCCTTGCCAGCTGCAGTGGAGTTGCAAATAGATTGTATCCCGAGGCCAAGGAAAGTAGAGCTCACTTTTCTAGGCCAGAGACTGCAAGTTAGAAAAAAGATTGTTTGCTGAGTCTTTCGCTGATTTGAAGAGGTATCTGGAAGCAAACTTAATTGGACTGCAAAACCCCAGGATTTATTGATTCAGTGTTCAGTTCATACCCCCGGGTTCCACCCTAGGGCCTTGGCAGAAATGAGCTCAGGGGTCAGGCTATACCCAGAGCACCTCTCTCGGAAAATTTGCGAAGACCCCTTCTCCCTTACAGTGGGTTTGCTCCTGGGGCTGCTGCTGTCCCTCCGTGGTCTGCATTCCTCAGCATACCAACTGAGAGTAAAGGAGGAACTAAAAGTGGAAAGAGATGCATGTCCATTTGCAACAGACAGAATCTGTTTGGTCTCAGCCCAGAGATTCCTTAAAGACGGAGACCAAGGTGATGGAGATGGGCATCTGTGTGGTACTGGGCAGGGCCACGGGTTGGAAGTCTCATTGCAATTCTGTGTGACTGAAAGTGAGTCTTCTTAGCTCCTGGAGCTTCAGGTACTCACCTGCAAAATAGAGGTAATAATTCCTAGCTCATAGAGGGGTAGAAAGGATTCAATGACATCATATTTGTGGAGGCACTTGGCATACTGTAAAGCACCAGGCAATCCGTAGAGAAAGTGGTTTCTGTTTATTCAGTAAAGGATTCAGTGCGCCACTTAGCCTCCACGACATCAAGGAATAGTACATAGTACCCACCTAGTTCTAAAGCTGTCAGCGCCAACAACCCCTGCAATGGTGGGGAGAATGAATGGGCTTCATGAGCCACCTGGGAAGGAATGTGAGCCCCCGAACTATTCTTTAGTTTGCCTGCTTGACTTCCTGCTGGGCTAGGGTGGAGATGCTCCCACATCCAGGACACCCTCCCTGGTGTTGTGCAGGTGTGTGGTACAGTGGGTGAAGTTGTGCTTGCAACATCTGTAACCCACATTGGAGGGCCTGTCTGAGTTCCTGCTGCTTCACTTCTGATAACTCACCCCAGGGAACAGCAGATGATAGGTTGGTGGGCCCCATGTGGGAGGCCTGGAAGGAGTTCCAGGTTCCTGGCTTTGGCCTGGAAACTTTCTTTCTGGTTATTGAGGCACTTGGGGAATGAACCAATGGATGGAAGACCTCATTCATTCATTCCTTCTCTCTGTCTCTCTTTCTCTCTGCTTTTCAAGTAAACAGGGAAAAAATAATAAACATTAAAACAAAACACCCTCCCTTATCTCTGGCTTTTTCTATCCCCACCTATACCTCCCTCCCCATTATTTGCATCTCTGGATACACTTGTGATGGGGGTGCTCCGGGAAGGCACCGTTTTCTTATCCTGGGAGGAGTGAAGAGGTAGATTTGAGTGGGTAATAGACCCAGGAGGAAAGAGGCCTGTGGAGGGCTGAATGGTGTGTGTTTGGTCCCTGGAGCCTGGAATAAACCCAGACCTCTGTGGTGAGATGGAGTAGAGGCAGAAGCTTCCATAGAGATCAAGAGTTTGAGAAGAGCTTTGTAAGTCCCAGAGCCCAAGAATGGCAAGGAATTGGGGAGACTGGTCAGGAGGCCATTTTCTCACCGAGTCTGGACCTCGGCACCACGCTGCCACTCTGGGGCACGGGAGCTTTCAGAGCACCTCAGGGCGGCTCCCCTCACTTGCCTGTCTCAAGATGATGGCACAGGAGCTGTACAAAAGGGCCTGGTGGACCACGGGGCGTGGACAAGAGAACACAAGTCAAGGAAGGGCGAGTGGGGCTGGAGGTTGCAGACTGAGGAGTGGGCTCATGTGCACCCGTCTCACTGGGGACTGATCAAATAATAAACAACCATGAAACAGTTACAGAATCCCGACAGCTTAGGAGTTGGGACCTTCTTGTTCTCAAAAACCAAGAAGGTATTAACTGCGTTAGCGATAGAACACTGGCGTTTGAAATACTGGTGGTGAATCAAATATAGATGTGCAACTAGAAAGACCCATCGAGAAAAAGTTCAGTTCTCATAGAATTCTAGGATCTTAGTGATTTCAGGAACTTACCACTCATTTGATCTGGCTTCCCTCTAAATATACAAATTTCTCTTCTAAACATTTTTCCCTCCACAGGCAACACCCATGCTTTTCTAGAACTAACCCCCATCACCTAAGTCTCTCTTCACCTGACTACTTTATTGGGAAAGAGGGGAGAGTAGAGGGAAAGGCAACAGAAAAATGGGTGATCCACTGGGTTACATTAAGTCTTGAGTCTTAGACCAAGGACAAATTGTGTATTGGAAAGGAAATACTTGATGTAGATTTTTTAATTATTTGATTTATTTGATAGGCAGAGTGACAGAGAGAGAAAGAGGTGGGGGGGGGGGGGAGATCTGCTGGTTCACTGCCTAAATGGGTGCCACAGCCAGGGTTGGACCAGGAGGAGGCCATCAGCCTGGAACTCTGGGTTTTCCATGTAGGTGATGGGGGTCCAAGTACTTGAGCCATTTTCTACTGCCTTCCCAGGTGCATTAGCAGGAAGCTGAATCAGAAGCAAAGCAATCAATACATGAACCAGTGTTCTGTTAGGGAACGCCAGTGTTGCAGATGCTGCCTAACCCACTGCACCACAACACCAGCCCTCCAGCCCCTAGACTTTTTTTTTTTCTTTTTGTAAGCAGAAAAAAACTGATCCTAGAATGAACATTCTGCTGGGAGTTCAGAAATAGCTGTCTAGAAATGGTCATAACCCTGTGTGAATGGACATTTCAGTACTTCACATGCAGAATTCTCTTTCAGTTAAATCTTGCCGCCAGTAACAAGAAATCCGGTAAGACTTCTCCCCCTTTAGGTAAAGTAAGATCTGCTCAATATTTAGCATTCACACGGACTGTCACATTTCTGACAGGCTATTTGTCTTGGTCTTGATCATAATCAGATTAATGTCTACTGATTGATGCAAGAGTGCAAAGTGTGAGATATATGATAATTTAAATCATTGTCATCGTGGCAAAAGAAAGGAGTTTTCAAGCAATTACTATCTTTTCTATGAACATTGTCTTTTGTTACTTTAGGTTCAATTCTGGACATGTTAAACAAGTTCCATGGCTAATTAAATAAGCTTAGCTTTCATTAACTAAAAAATTGAAGGCAGGGTATGTTCCTTTTTTATGTATTTGGTAGGTTGTTTTTTAAAAATATTATAAATATTGACGCCTTTAAAATTACTTATTTTATTTATTTGCGAGACAGAGCCATAAAAAGCTCCCATCCTCTGGTTTATTCACAGCGGCCAAGGCTGGGCCAGGCCAGGAGCTGAGAACTGAATCGAGGCTGCGTACACGACTGGGGAGGGACTCAGCTACTTGAGCCATCGCCTGCAGTACTAGTGGGTCTGAGCACTCTGCAGGTTGCTATTCTGAAACCACAAAGAAATTTAAAAGGTGATAAAGATCAGACTTATACAAACACAAAATGATAAATATCCAGGCATTTCTCTAGTGGTTCATATGCAATCCCTGTGAGCAAAGAGGCAGGTGATAATTAACAGAGGTGGACACTCAAGGCTGAGGGCTAGTTTTAACCATCAGCAATCAGTTACGCCAGGTGGCCACGGCCTCCTCTAGGCACAGGGCACGTGCTCTCCAACCCACCACCGCCTCCCCTTCAGTTTCCCCTTTGCCCACTTGGGCCCCTGTGAACCTCAGTTTGAGGGTCTTGGATGACACCCTGGCTCCAGTCACCCTGTGATGGACGGTGGCCCCTGTGTTCCTGCAACTCCAATCTTTCACTCTTGGCAGGTCCACCCCTTAGTCAGCAAAGTTCCCAGGGAACTCATCAGCCCCCTTTCCCCACTGTCTCTCCTTGTTTCCAGCTGAATCATTCTCCTTCCCTCCCGCCTCGTTCCCCCTCACATCCCACAGAAGTTCCTTCTCCGAAGCTGGAGAATGTCTTTATAAGGCTGAGGCACGAAGCGAGCCTTTCCCAGGATGAACTCGGAGCGCGCTGCTTCCAGAAAGATTCGATCTAGACAGATAGCTGAACTCACTTCACATTTCCACATCAGATCTACAGTGGCTCCTGCACAATTACCTAATACTGAAACTTGCGGAATATTTTAAAGCTACTCCGAGGCTGAACAGACTTAAAACATGTTTCATCTTCAGAAAACAAAAGATTGAATCTATGCATATAAAAACCAGTTGATACGGCTTGTTTCATGGAAGGAACATTTGCTGAATGATTTTGCATTGTGCTGCACACTGTGGCCTAAAATAATCTGAGCAGTTTCCCCATTACTTGACGACGGCACGTTGATGATGATGCAGCCATTTGAGCTCAAGCTTGAGACTAAGACAGTGTGACTTCTGCAGGGGAAATGTTCATGGGAGTCACACAGTCTGTAAGATGCAGCAGTCTCCTTCAAAGCCTGTGTTTGCCCACGGAGCTACTCTTACAGAAGCGTTGAATCCTGGCCTCACTCCTGTGTGCTCACTTGCAGGGACCACATCAGCTGTCCCTTCTGCTTGGGCACACAGAGAAGGATTCTTTTTTTTAAGGTTTTTATTTAATGAATGCAAATTTCAAATGTACAGCTTTTAGGGATATAGTGTTTCTTCCCCCCATTCCCACCCTCCTTCCCCTACTCCCATCCCATCTCCCACTCCCTCTTCTATTCTACTTTTCACGAAGATTTATTTTTAATTGACTTTATATACAGAAAGCCAACTCTATACTTAGTAGAGACTTCAACTATTTGTACCCACACAGACATATAAAGTACAGCTTGAAGACAAGTTTTACTGTTAATTCTCATAAGGACAACTCATTGAGGACAGAGGTTCAGCATGGGTAGCAACTGCACAGTGACTCCTATTGTCGATTTAACAACTGACACTCTTGTTTATGACGTCAGTGATCGCCTGAGTCTTTTGACAAGAGCTGCAAAGGCTATGGACGCCTTTTTAGTCTACAAACTCCATCGGTTTTTAGACAGGGCCATATGCAAAGTGGAAGTTCTCTCCTCCCTTCAGAGAAAAGTACATCCTTCTCTGATGGCCCCTAGAGAAGGATTCTTGAATGTCCACACGTGACTCCCCTACTCGACACTCTCGGTGGATTATGAATTCTGGGGATTTGGGCCATCTGCGGGGCTCCAGGGAACTGATCTAGGAGGGGACACCTCTTCCACTCACCCTTCAGTAGAGTGAGATTTCTCCTTCCATGGAGGGCACAGCTGTCCTCACCCAAACTGGACCTCTCTAAATCACAGTCACAGAAAGACCCTGGCCATTAATATTGGCCTCAGAATCAGCCCTTAATGCATGCGGATCCGACTGAAAAGCCCATGAGAGTATTTCAGGCATGGAAAGCCAAGACACTCTGGCAATAAAAAAGACCTAAATGAAAGATCTCCGCGAGTGAGATCCCAGTGGGAAGAACAGGTCATCAAAGAAGGAGGTACCTTCTGTGAACAGAGGTGAGAACTTCCACTTTGACTACGACCTTGTCTAAATATGATCAGAGTTGGTGAACTCAAAAGGCTTCCATAGCCTTGGCAACTCATGACAAGAGCCTAGGGTGATTACTGAGGCCATAAACAAGAGTGTCAATTTGTTAAGTCAACAACAGGAGTCACTGTGCACTTACTCCTCATGTAGGATCTCTGTCCTTAATGTGCTGTACATTGTGATTTAATGCTATAACTAGTACTCGAACAGTATTTTTCATTTTGTGTTTCTATGTGGGTGCAAACTGTTGAAATCTTTACTTAATATATGCTAAACTGATCTTCTGTATATAAAGAGAATTGAAAATGAATCTTGATGTGAATGGAAGGGGAGAGAGCGGGAAAGGGGAGGGTTGCAGGTGGGAGGGAAGTTATGGGGGGGGGGAGCCATTGTAATCCATAAGCTGTACTTTGGAAATTTATATTTATTAAATAAAAGTTTTTAAAAAAGGAGATAATGACAAAAAAAAAAAAAAGAATTTCATGTCAGAAGGGGACACTTCTAAATCAGACCCACTAACAGACTAAGAGTTTTGGTCATTTTGGCCAGAAACTGGCAACAGTCTAAGGGAGGCAATTTAGGCAATTACTGCTAGGGTTTTAAACTCCACTTGCTGGGAGAGCAGGAGCTCTTGTGGGTTTATCGACAAGGGTTTTGAGTATCTTAAGAAGCAGTGCTTTTGAGATGGGTCTGATATCTCTTCTCAGTCTTGTCTCTTGTGAGTTCTTCCCATGTCTTCAAGCAGCTTCAATGCTATTCTCTTGAGTGCTCCTGTCACCCCAGTGGGAAGCTGGCTCTACTTTGAGCCCCTCTGGGAATTCATGTCAGTCCTCAGTCTCATCTCCTTGCAGCTCCTGTGCTTATTGGGGACCAGGAGGGAAGCTGGGTGGCCAATGTCATAGTCGTGGTGCACTGCTAAAATGTCTCCACTGGGAAACACCTGGAATTCAGCCCACCTGGTCCTGATGCATTTTTAGAACTTGTAGAGTCAACAAACAAGAAATAGGGTCCTTGGGGTAGGGGACTGTGTTGTGGCATAGCAGGTGAAGCTACCACCTGAGATGCCAGCATCCCATTCAGGCGCCAGTTCATGTCCCAGCTTCTCCACTTCCAATACTGCTAGCTGCTAATAGCCTGGTAAAGCAGTGGAAGATGGCCCAAGTGTTTGGGCCCCTGCATCCTCGTGGGAGACCCGGATGAATCTCCTGGCTTTGCCCTGGCCTAGTCCTGGCCATGCAACCATTTGGGAAGTGAGCTAGAAGATGGAAGATCTCTTTCTCTCTCTCTCTCTCTCTCTCTCTCTCTCTCTCTCTCTCCCCTTTCTTTCCTCTCTCTCCTCTCTCTCTCTCTCCTAACACCAAATTTCAATAAATAAATAAATAAATAAATAAATCTTTAAGAAAAAACAATGGTGTTGGAAGATGTTTGGACATAGATGTCTATGTTTGCATAGACAAAGTATGGGGGAAGAAAGTCCGAAAAATTCAGGGTTCAGATAAATGTGCTGAGGCCTCAAGAATGCAGAGCCAAGTTCTATTTTCATTCCAGTGGAGGCTTCAGTAAGGCCATAATTCTGTTACTGTTCCTTCCTGTCTGTGTTCTCAGTAGCTGAGGAAACCTTAAAAACCCTTAAATCGTCTGTGTGCTGACTGAAGTGATCCTTGTTCTGAAGCGTGGCCCGGGGAAGGAGAGAGACTCTATGTGGAAATAACAGTTTGTGGCAGTGGAAAGGGAGGAAAGAAATCCTGGAGAAATTCAAGAAGGAGAAGAAGGTTCTGTCTGGGGAAACAGCCCAGTGCCATGGCAAGAATGCAGAGACCACGGAGGCCACATTTTAAACCCTAGCCCCATCAAATATCTCAAGCAAATATCTCAACTTCTAGGAGCTCCAATTTCCTAGAAAATGAACACTAAGATACATTGGCTGCTCTGTGAAGCCTCCAATTGCATATTTTTTTTTTGACAGGCAGAGTGGACAGTGAGAGAGAGAGAGACAGAGAGAAAGGTCTTCCTTTGCCGTTGGTTCACCCTCCAATGGCCGCTGCGGCCGGCACACTGTGGCCGGCGCACCTTGCTGATCTGATGGCAGGAGCCAGGTACTTATCCTGGTCTCCCATGGGGTGTAGGGTCCAAGGACTTGGGCCATCCTCCACTGCACTCCCTGGCCACAGCAGAGAGCTGGCCTGGAAGAGGGGCAACCGGGACAGAATCTGGCACCCTGACCGGGACTAGAACCTGGTGTGCCGGTGCCCCTAGGTGGAGGATTAGCCTAGTGAGCTACGGCGCCGGCCCAATTGCATCTTACCTAGAATCCAGAATGGCCCTAGCACCTCATTCGCTGGGGAAAGGGCTGGCATCTTGGAACCATGAGGAAAAGTCAAAGATTCGCAAGGTCCTCATTCCATCGTTGAGCAGGTGAAATAACCTCGGCCTCCACCCACCTACGTAGGTAGCGCTCTGAGAAGCCACTCTGTGACCAGGCTGCTCTCTGTCATTTGCAGGTAAACGCGCTTCCCAGGCAACATGCCAGCCTTTGCAAACCTTGTCGTACTAGATTGCAAGTAAATAGCGTTTCAGATGAACTCATTTCCTCATGAAATAGTACGTGCCAAGGCTATAGAGCATAGTAGGTTATTAGTACAATTTAAACTCCTGTTTCTGTTTCCCCTTGATTCAAGACAAATAGTCTCTCCTGAAGTTTACTCATGGTCGAAGGTCTAGGGCCACATACACAAAAGTGAAAGGACGATGCTATTTGCTCTTCAAAGGGCAGCTTGAGTGGCCTCACTCTCTTCATGAAGGCTTTTCTCCTGCACCTACTCCAGCAGAGCTGATTGCTGCCTCCTTTATGTCTCTACTGCGCCTTCTGTATATCTCTTTCTTTTTTTAAAGATTTATTGATTTATTTGAAAGGCAGAGTTACTGGGGAGGGGGGGAGGGAGAGACACAGACAGAGAGAAATCTTCTATCCACTGGTTCACTCCCCAAATGGCTG
The DNA here is from genome assembly GCF_964237555.1 of Oryctolagus cuniculus. NCBI lineage: Eukaryota > Metazoa > Chordata > Mammalia > Lagomorpha > Leporidae > Oryctolagus > Oryctolagus cuniculus. The sequence continues at coordinate 85,481,734 of NC_091445.1, read as the reverse complement.
CAATGGCCAGAGTTGGGCTGGTCTAAAGCCAGGAGCCAGGAGCTTTCCCCGGGTCTCCCATGTGGACGCAGGGTCTCAGGGGCTGTGGCCACCCTCCACTGCTTTCCCAGGCACATTAGCAGCTGGCACTGGAACTGGCGCCCATACGGGATGCTTGGATATGGCAGCTTAACCTGCTATGCCACGATGCCGACCCCTGTATGTTTCTATTGAGGCGCTGATCCCATTGCTTACCTTGATTTGTTTCCATGTTTACCTCTGCACGGATGTTTAAGTTATAAGTTCCTCAAGGACAGAGCCTGTTTCATTTATTATTTTTCTGGCCCATAATGAGTGTTCAATGTTTCATGTGTAAATAAAGAAACAGACTAAGAAAGAAAAGGGCAGGAGGGAGAGATGGATGAAGAAGGATCTCCTATTTCTCTCTCCACATGCCAGTTTCCCTTCTTTCACTTCTCTTGGTACAAACGGCCTACTCTTCCTGTCTCACAGGTCTTGCTAGAGATCATGCTGTGGGCTCAGGAGGCAGCCCTTTGGCTTACAGATGAGGAAATCTCTGTTCTCAGTAGACAGCTAGTGTGGCAAAGAGGTATCTAAGTCAAATGATGACATCTGCAGCCAGTGACGCCAGAGGGTGTGGTCCTGACGGATGAGATGCTCATGGAAGTTGCTATGTGGGGCTTCTGAGAAAGTCCTTGACAAGGGACACTCTTCCTTGGCTCATATCTTTGCTCTCTGCCTTTTCTACTTGTTCTGGAGCTACAACATCAATCTTAGGACTTTAAGGAAAAGGCCTGGAGTCCTATAGACATCTCAGTCTGGGTGCTGTGAATCAAAGACCAATACTTGCAAGTCCCTACCCACTATGTGTTTAACTCACTGATGTGTGGCCTATGTTGCCTGCAGCTGAAGACAATTCCAAACTGATAATCTTGTCTTCTTTCTTCTCCTCAAACATGCCAAGGCCAGTTGATTCATAGGACCTTCCCACTGGCTGTTCCCTCTCCTGAAATGCTTTTCTCTTAGATCTTCATATGACCCGTCCTTTCTCAAAATCAGATACCAAGTTAGAATGTCACCTGGAAATAACTATCCACACTGCATCCATCATTCTTTAATATCATCCTCTTTTATTTTCTGCATGCATGGACCACTATATGAAATGCTTTCTTTTGCTTGTTTCTTAACAAACCACTCCTGCCCCTGGCCTTTGCGCGCGCGCACACACACACACACACACACCATGAATCCAGGACCTTCTTTACCTGGGTCAAGGCTGTTGTATCACCAGCACCTAGAAGATCAGAGGCACTGGGAAGGTGTTCTAGGAAAAGTTCCCAGAAAGAGAGATGACTTCTGCATTTAGACATGAATATATTTTCTCATAGAAAATACTGTTATATATGTTGATTAGGTTTATAATTTAGGGAATTATGGGTTAAATACCATTTATGACCTAACTACTATATATAACATTGTTTATATGGGGTAATGAGTTTCAAGTTCAATTTTCCTTAATGAGCTCATTATAATCATGACCATAGATCCATGTTGCACTTTATCCTCACATCCAGAAAACCCTCTCTGCCTCCCTGAGTTGTCCAGCTGCCTCTTCACCTTTTGGTCATAACAGCTCATCAGATTTTTTAACTCCTTGATGAATTTTTCTGTGATTTATTCAAGGTGATTCAAAAGAATTTTAAGAGTTTTTTCTCACTCAATCTCAGGTAGATTTTTTAAGAGACAGATTTCTTGAGTGCCACTACCTATACAGTGGCCCTATCCCATTTCACATCCTGTCTTGTGAAAATTACAGTCAAGGTCTTTCAAAGGCACCATGTTTAATTTCCTGCCATTGCATCTGTTTCTGAAATGCATCTTATCCATGGTTCTAGTTAAAAGCAGCAAGGTCTTCTTAAACCTCCTGGGACCCCTCCCTCTCTGCTGGTTTTCAGTGTAGGGCACATGCAGACCATAATGAGACTGCAAGTGAGTACTTTATGTTTGGGAGAGGGAATTACTTTTTTCTAATGGCTGAAGAGCATGTCTCTTCTGATAAAACCATATATCGGGGCCAACAGGACAGGGTCCTCCACGTACACACACCTAAGGAGTATGAAGTAGCCCACTTTGAGGAAGCAGAAAGTTTAAAAGTCATGTGGTAAGAGATAAGCCCAGGGATAAAGGCTGGGCACTGTGGCAGGGATCGGCCATTAGTTATTTCCCAGTATCTATTCTCTCCCCTTTCCTTGGTAATAAAGTGCTCATTTTAATTTGGGTGACAGTGAGAAAATGACACATTTCCCAGTTAGGTGAGAGCATGTGATTCTCGCTCTGGAAGGTTTTATCTGGAAGTGTTTAAAGAGTTGCAACCCATGGCCTCGTGCCCTGGTTCTTTTCTTCCTCCTTCCTGCCTGGAACCTAGAGTGATGGCTGGGACTCCTGCAAGTGTGAGAGCTTGAACCTGGTGGCTTTAAGCACCTGCTACTTTGAGGTGTGTGTGTGTGTGTGTGTGTGTGTGTGTTTTAATGTAGCCAGGAATAATCCTTTTTGATACAGAGGCTCATGTGGGAAGCTTTTAAAAATATCCCAATGCCCAGGCTGCATCCTGAACCAATTACATCAGAAACTATGGATACAACTCAAGCATCAGCAGATTTTTCAAGCTGCCCAGAAGATTCCCAGGTTGTGAATCACCACTTTGGGCAGGCAGGCCTCATAGGCAGGGTGTTCAAGGATCTCCAATGGGTTGCAGCGGTGCTTGTTAGAAGTTCAGGTTTCCAGGCGTCAGGCTCAGAGGTTTTGTTTTTTGAGGTCTGAGGGCACCCCAGTGATTCTGTTACAGACAATCTAGGGATGACCTTTGAAGGAAGATTGCTCTAGGCAACAGGGAATCTTAAAGCAAAGAAGTGACAAGATCAGAGAAGTGTTTTAGGGGGATTAGTCTGGATCTAGTGAAAAAACTAAAAAGAAGAGGTGAGAGGTTTAAGGCAAGGAGATCATTTGGGCAACACTGCACCAGTGGATGGCCTGAGGGGACACGTTTATGAACTATGAGGGAAATGGGGAAAAAGAGAAAATACTTGACAGACACTGAACAAGATCAAACATTACAGAACTTGGTGATGGATGGGCTGTCGGGTGGGAGGACTTAGTCCTTCGTGACTAAGGCATACATGAGGGATATCACCTTTGCTCAGACTCAGTCACCTTGGTGGCTCTACTGTGTATCTACAGCTGTGGGTTCAAGGTGATTTGTGTTAGTCTGATAATTTCTAGAATCTCCCATCAAGTCATAAATGTTTATTTGGTAAATCAGTTCTTTTTAAAGGCACAGACACTTTATCCTAACAAGAATCTATTTCACAAATAAGTTTAGTATATGTAATGTGTATACACACACACACACACACACACACACACGGGCAAGCGATGAAATATTTTTCATGAAGTTCTATTGTTTTATTTTTAATCCTGTCTTATAAAGCAATAGGCAGTATAGTTACTGCTTTGGAGCTGTGCTTTATCTAGATATCTTTCTGAAATGAGACACAGCTGATCTCTCAAAAGGTAAACTTTTAAAGAACAGTTCTAAAAGGTGATCTCAGTGGTAAAGGGTTATTCAACTATTCAACATAAAGCCATCAAGTAGGAGATATTATGGAAATATTTGGTCAAATCTAAACTCAACAGAATTAATTTATGAATAATTTAAAAATACACACTGGGCACTGATTGGTTGTAATAATGAACACTGCTGCCTCAGAAACTGATGAATTGATCTTAGGTACAGTGTTTAGTCCTCTGTGGTTTCAAAACAACATATTGGTTCTAGAGTTATAAAACAGAAAAATAGTGACCAAATGCAATAGAAATGTCATAAGGCATAAACTAATTTAACTCTTCAGTCCTACTCATCTCTGTATAAAGCAGTTTCTTTTAAGAATAGATTTTAAAATACCAAATAAACAGACAAGGCACACATATCATCGCCGAGCCTGCCACTCCGGGTGCTGAGATGAATGAAACACAGCCTTGCTCTCTTGCACTTCATAGTATAAATAATAAAGTGACAATGAATTTTCCTAAGCTCATTTTAGATTTAATTTTCTCCCTAATTGGAACACTTATTAAAAAGATTCTAACAAGGGGGAAGTTATTAGATCTGTCCAAAACATAAAAAGGCTAAACTTCAATAGGCAATGGGAGAACACGAATGCAGATTCTACATCTCCGTTTAGTTGCTAATAATATCATTCTTCTTTAATCGGTCACTTTCTCTGGAGTGTGCTTATGGTCCTGAAGCAACAGCACCAGCACCATTGAGGGGTCACGACCTGATCCACCTTCTCTTGCACACCACGGACAGTGTCCCGGGTGTTGGTCATTGGGTACCTCACCAACACCCCTGAGTCTTCTCTCACACAGGTAGATTTTTTTTTGACAGGCAGAGTTAGACAGTGAGAGAGAGAGAGAGAGAGAAAGGTCTTCCTTTTTTCCATTGGTTCACCCCCCAAAATGGCTGCTATGTAATTGAACTGGTCAAACCAAAGCCCTAGCCATATTGGAGACCTACTACCTTTGTGAACATGCACATTTTGTACAAAAAGCATTCTATTCTGTGGAAACAAGCCCTCACCCCTTATATGAACTACAATTCTTGTAAATGATGAAACACTGGGCCCTGGGATGTCTTAGCATGAAAGGGCAGAGAGAATATATAGACCATCCTGGATGAAATGACTCCTCCACTTTGGGCAAAACAACCCTAGTTGAGCATTCTACTACGGTGGGCCAAGGGAACTTGTTAAACGTTGAATTATGTCTGACTCCCCATCCCCACACCCCTGCCAAGTTCACATGGTGAAGTCCTAATCCCCAGAACTTCAGAACATGACCATTTTTGGAAATAGGGTCACTGTAGATATAATTAAGATAAGGTCATACTGGAGTGGAGTGGGTCACTAATAATCCAGCATCACCAGTCTCCTTGTAAAACCAGAAAATCTGGACAGACACACATACCTGGGAAATGTATGTGAAGTTGAACACAGAGGAATAGAGCATCAGACACCCTGATCTTGGATTTGGAGCCTTCAGAACTGAGACAATAAATTTCTGCTTTTTAAGCCCCGCAGTGTGTGGTGCTTTGTTTTGCCAGCCCTAGCAAACTAATATGGATTTGTTCTTCCATCGCAGTCTTTATGGATAGAGTATTGTTTTGTTACAGGCTGCACTTGCCTTCCACTATGTGACCAATGCGAGTTAAACATTTGAAAGCAAAACACCTGTCATAGGAAGGAAAAAAAATGACAGAGCGTGGGTGGCCTGGCATGTCTGCCCACCACAGGTCTCTTTAACTAACAGCAGAGCCTGTCACTGCCCACACAAGGCCTCCTCCACCAGGTGGATCAAGGAAAGCTGTGCCAGCTGCCTCCAGGTCACGGGGCTCTTCTTCCCTACTCTCCTACCCCACATAATTGCTCCTGGCTCAACTACCGTGTGGATGGCACATTGCTGCATGAGCTGCGGGTCTCTGTTTCCCTACCTCCCAGAAAATAGAACAAGGAAGTGGACAAAAAGCCAGCTAGGAGTGAGACTGGAAAAAAATGCAGCCTAAAAAGTGAATAGAAATCAAAACCAGAACAGACCAAAAAAGAAGAAAGAACACAAGGAGAGATGAGACAGAAGGAGCAAAGGGGAGAAATGTGAGCCTGGCTTATAAGGAAAATCCTTGCTGGAGGAAGAACCTGAAATTGGTGTTATAGATTTCTAGAGTATTTATGAATTTGTTCCAGAAAGCCATTAGGAAGTGAAGATTTTTTTCTTATGAATGCAATATATGTGTAGACCCCAGCAAATTATTTCTGGAATTCAGTAATCAAACTTCCTGCAGAGTGCTTTTTTTTCATAGCCTAGTTCCACAAGCAGTCTATATAGGATTCCATGTGAATTTGCCTACAAGACTGAAATGATGAAACCAGGGGACTCCAAAGTCATTCAATTTAACCCTCTCTCTCTTAGACATACAGAGAACTTAACAAACTTTCTCATTGTCACACAGTCTGTATCAGAACTAGATCCAAAGATTTTGTAAACATATGATGTGTCAAAAATCTAGGTTGAATTATTCAAAGAAAATATTTCTAGGTGTAGCTACTTTTGACAACCATCTGGGAAATTTCAATCTAGAACATTCCTCAAATATAACAAACTAAGGTAAACAAAGATTTATCCCAGCCAAAAATTTGTTTTAAGACTATTTGATGGCTTAATATTTTCAAATATATCCAGACAATCTGAATTGTAAATGTCTTAATATACAAATCTAACCTGCACCAAATAGCATTTGCTATATGCTAGACAATTTTCTAAGTATTTGGTCCTCAAAATGCCATGGGATTTGGTTCCATTATTTATAAACCCCACTTGGTGGATTAGGGAACTGAGGCAGAGGAAAACAATATTTTTACCCAGGGTCACAGTACTTGTGAATAGCAACACTGCCAGTCTGACCCTCGTCTCTGTACTTAACCACGTACCAGACTACCACACACCACTATGAAGCAATTTTCATATCAGTTCACACACGTGTTTGTAGTAAGTGGGAAAGTCGAGATTTTTATCCAGATTTAATCTGATTTAGAATTAATGCTTTTTCCCATCACACTAAGCTTCCTCTCTTATTAACATATTTAAACTTCATTTAAAATTTGTATTTATTTTAAAGGGAGGGAGGGAGAGAGAGAGAGAGAGAAGGAGAGAGGGAGGGAGGGAGGGAGAGAGAGAGAGAGAGAGAGAGAGAGAGAGATCTGCCATCCATTACAGCATTCCCAAAGTGACCACAATAGCCAGGGCTGGGCCAGACTGAAGTCAGGTGCCTGGCACTCAATCCAAGTGTCCTATGTGGGTGTCAGGGACCCATGTAGGAGCCATTGCCTGCCACCTCCCAGAGTGTGCATTAACAGGAAGCTGAAATTGAGAATGGAGGTAGGACTTGAATCCAAGCATTCCAGCATGAGGTATAGGTACCCCAAGTGACATCTTACCTGCTGTGCCAAAAGCCCACATCTAAACCTTATTTTTAATATCTGGAGTAAATCCTACTACTTTGACCCTCTGCAGCAGCAATGAACAAAAGGAAGATTCAGTCCAACGCAGACACCACAGAAGCGAGTCAGAAAGGGGCTCCTAACCCTTGTTCACCAGCCATCACACCTAGCTCTGGGGTTTACTGGCTCCTCTGAGTCACATGTCCTGTTTGTGCTATGCTCTTCTCTCTTCATTCTGATGAGGTGGTGTAGTTGATCGGACAGGCACTATAGCAGGGAGCAAGAGACCAGGGTTCCAGTCTTAAGGCAGCCTCCCGCCAGGAAAGTACCCTTCAGGCTGGGTGTGCAGTCCCTGCTTCCCAAACCTCACTTACTTCATCCTCCCAACTACACCAGAGGTCACAGATGAAGGAGATCCAGAGTTAATTAACCCCACCAAGGACACGGAAGATGGTCTCTCTGACTCCAAAATCTTCCCGGATGTTCTGCCAGGTTGCCTTGAAAGTCACTTAGATCCTCTGGTCCTGAGACTTCTCAACCCCGAAGTGCCGTGGGGCCCTAGGGATTCTTTGAAGGTATGCCAGAGCTCACTTTGCACAGGAAGTCTGAGGAGACGGGGCCCAGACTGCCACCTGCCCCTGATGTGATGCAGTTATGAATGCAGGACACATGCACACACACACACACACACACACAAATGGTGCTCAACGATGCCATCATGACCTGCCTCATAAATTTCGCTTTCCACATTTAGATTGAAGGGAGAGCTTATGGCTAAAAAAAGAGGAGTTTGGGGACCACTCTCACAAGTGATCTTTAAATCCCTGTTCAATTTTAATATCTAGAAGGGATCAGAATTGTGAAGGCAGAATAACTGGCAAATCAGACGGAGGAGATCTTAGGTTCACCTGGTTGGCTCTGTCCAGAAAACATCTGATGCATGGAAGAGGCGCCACTCGGACTTCTGCAGATCTAAGCACGATTTGAGAAAGGATTTTGATTGTGTCAGTGAAGACAGCCAGTTAGGGAGAAACACAGCCTGGCTTCTTCTCTGGTGATCATGAGCATTTCCTGAGGGCTTCCATTGGTCAGGGATGAAAGGGATGTAGAATTGTGGCTGAATTCTAACCCATTGTCCTTTCTCTTCCTTTCTCACCCTGTCTACCTTCATTCCTGTCTCTCTCCTCTGTCTTGGAAGTCAGCTGGTAGACAAGGAAAGAGTGGTCTGCCCTGGTGAGAAATTAGTGCATTCCCTTAGTTCTTCAAGTCCTGCCTTTCCCCCATTCACGTTCCAGCACAGAGCAAAGCACTGATACTTAGATGATAGCCGTCATGCAGTGTCTTGAGGAATATGTGGAGAGCCAAGTTCTATTTCCCCCCATTCCTCTTGCTTATGTACCTTCATGGAAAGGCATTCACATAGAAAAGAATAAGGCCAACACAAGACCCAGTGTTAATCATACTGATGATGATAATACCTTGTGACAAAACATTTATGAAAGTACATTTACAGCTATTCAGTATTCAAAGTCGTACAACCATCACCAAAGTCCAATTCTGGAATGGTTCCATCACCCCACAAAGATGCTTTATCTCATCTGCAGTCACTTCCTGTTCCCACAGCCAGCCCCAGACAACCACTAATCATTCCATCACTATCGTTTTGCTTTTTCAGGGCATTTTGAAAAAGTGGAATCCTTTGATATGTGGTGTTTTTCAGTTAACATACTCATTTTAAGGTTCATCCATATTTTAGCACATATCAAGCACTTTGTTCCTCTTTACATAACACCCTTCTGAATGGCAGAATTATGTAGCGGGAAGAGCATGGATTTCAGAAACATGCCAAGGTGGGACAGAAGCCAAGCTGTGCCACTTTTGGGCTGCATGACTTTGGGCCAGTTCCTCAATCTCACTGAAACTCATCTGTAGAATAAGAATGCTAATTCCTCTCTCAGAGGACTAGCCTGTGAATTAGCTGGATTGTGACAGCAAATAGTAGGCACTCAAAAAAAAAAAAAAAAAAAAAAAAAAAAAAAAAAAAAAAGCAGTCCTTCTGTCTGCATTTCCCAAAAACACTTTGCTTTTCTTCCCCTTGCCTCAAACTTGAAAGTGAATCCTCCAGCCTCCCAACATCAAGGCTGAAATGAGAACCCACATCAGAAGCAACATCCGAAACGGAATTCCGCCAAAAGGAATTGCATCCTTCATTAATGGAGCCCAGATGGTGAGGAACTAAAGGGATTTCCTCCAATTATATTGCTGTCATTTGTTATAAAGAACGTTAAATTGCATTCGATTATTTTTAAGAGGGAAGAATGTGTCCAATTCTATCCTAGAACATTTTATATGTGGACCTTACCTTTGTGGTGCCCTATATCCCCACTCATTCTAACAAAACTGCCTACCTTAACAGCAACCCCCAGATAATATGTAAGCAAGCAGCAGAGGGCTACAAAGTCCAGAGCAAATAAAACCCATGGGAAATCCTCAAAACTCAACTTTTGGTCAAGAGTTTCAGATGCTTTCTTTCTTTCCTACCCCAGTAGAAGAATGCATGCAGCCAACTAGATGAACAACTCTCTCCTTCATTCTTCCAGTCCACCCTCTTTGTCTTGAAAAGGTTCTCATTCCATATTCCAGCCTGAAGCGACCCTGGATGTAACCTTGTTGTACACACTTGGACCCAGGGTTTACAAATATGCTACTCCTTAGCCCTGAGCTAACATTCCCTGTCCCAACTGTGCCTTCCATTCCTGAACAATTGTTTTCCTACCCTTTAATTCACCACCAGTCCCCTTCATGTTCCTGGCTATTTTTTCCACCTCCTTGTCTAGGGATTTGTCACAGCTGCATCCCCCTCCCCCACAAGTTCCCAAAGCAGTTAGTAACCTCTTTCCCCTCTCAGTACCCTGTTCCTAAATTCATTTCCTGTTAACTATAATGGTTAAAACAAAAGGGATAAGGCTTCTCAATATCTCTGCTAAATTAAAAAAAAACATATTTTGTTAATCCCTCATCTAGAAGAGATTAACATGGAGTTATCTTTTAATGTCATAAAATGCCTGTTGTCAAATATAAGCTAGTTATTAAGAGAGGTGACATGTGGCTTTCTAATCTTTATTTACCACTAATAGTCACTGTACATATTCTTGGCATCACAGATGGTGAAGATCAATTCTTTCACATAGGTTAATCAGATATATTTCCTATAAGGGATCAATCAGTCCACATCATCTTCAAGTATGTATGGCTAATCTGAACTTCTATTTGGGTAAAGCTATACACATGCAGATAAACAGAAAAAGGCTATATCCAGACTGAGCCAAGTACTTAAGGGATTTGTACAAGGATTCCTGCATTTCCTTGCTCTAAGTACTTATCTTGAAAATAGGAACTGTTAACCAAATCCATGGCTTTGCTCTCAATAATGAAAATCTAAGCAGTGCATGGGGTCTCAGGAGAGACATTTTCACTCATTGTATTACCACCTAACATAGGCTTGGGAGTCTACACAAGTGGTAAAAATGAGCAAAAATTTGGGGAGCAAAAGTGATTTAAGTTTACTTCAATTTGGGAAATTCTCTAATGTATAAAACTTTTCTTCTGGTAAAACTTCCCTTTCATATCGCTACAGTAAAGAGAATAATTTATATCCAAGATTGTATTTTAGGGATTTTATTTTAAGCAGCGTCCTAGGAATTTATCCCATGGTATAAATAGTTTGGTAAATCTGGGATTTAGCAAAGATTTTCTCTCTACAGCAAGGGCCTTTTGTTCAGCGGCAGATGAGAAAGTCATCTTGAGGCATGATGATTTAATAACTTCAGTTTATGCTCAAACAGTGGCCCCTGAAAAATCTTAAGCCCCCGATTCCAGTATGTGGTCAGCAGATTGCTAATTAATTTAAAAGCCATCACTTAGTGACCAAAATTGTCCATATTTATAAATGAAAATCGCAGTCTTCAGATTACTGAAGTTCGCAAGTAGCACTCCGAAGACCCTCGACCTCAGGGTGACTGGTTACAAACCTCACCCTGGCCAGAGATCATTTTCTGAGGACTTGGAAACCAGACCGTTCACTCCACATTCACGCATCCCGCATACGGATTACCAAACAATGCCAAAAACCTCCTACCCTGAGATGGCAGCCAGTTTTTGGTGTGCCTGACGGGCCATTTCACAGCCTTTAGTTCTCGTCTTGTGCATTTCTGCCCGGAGCGAGGGGCAGCTGACCGAGACATCCCCAATGGAGATGACCAACTCTCGGAACAGGGCCACTTGCGTGTTGAACTCTTGGACAAGCTGGAAAAGAAGCGAGTTCCTTTCATCAAACCCACCATGGAAAGTTTCCCACCTCGGTGAACCTAGCTGGGAGCCTTCACCAGCCTTCACCCACCCGTGAGCCTGCGCTCCCCAGATCTCCCGCTAAGCAGTCCCTGAATTGGTTAAAGCTTAAGGCACAGAGCCGGCAAGTCTCTTTGTCCAAGGCAAGTGCCTATTTTTCCTAGGCGAGCCTGGCCGTTCGAGGTCTGTTTCCAGTTCAATTTGCCCCCACCGGTTCAGACTGAGTTTCTGAAAAGCCAGAGCCTATTTAGAGAGCTACCCTGTTACTCCCAGGTCAATAGAGAGCGATGCTGGGGACTGTGGCGTAGCCGCTCCCCTCTGCTACTGCTGGGAAGGAAATGGATTTGAAGTTGCACGGGGAACAGACCAAAGGTAGAGCGTGAGGAAAAAGACATTCACCTCCTGCCTGGCCGCTGCCCCTCTCCGGCTCGCTCGGGGAGCGTGACAGGAAGACCGGCCACGGCCTCGGCGCTGGAACCTTCGTCCCCTCTGCAGCGCCGCGTGCGCTCTGTTTGGGTTTGGTGGCTGCCGTCTCCCCACAAAGCAGCATCCCCACTGCCCAAGCCCTCCCTCCCCGGTGAGCGAGCCCGTTCACCCTGTCTTTGCAATCCACCATTCTTGGCGGGGGTAGAGGCACCACCTACAGCCGCTGACCCCCAAGCCCCTTGCCATGGCACTTCTCTGAGCGAGGCCATCCATGCACGACCCCGGTGTCACCCCGAATGTGGGGGACTGCTGATTTAAAAATAGTGCATGGGCACGTGATCGGCATGGAGGCGCGGAGGGTGGGGGAGTGGCTGGCACCCAGGCAAACGATTCACATGCTCGACTCCCCCACCCCCTCTAAAAAAAGCCCAGAGGCGCAGTTTTTCACCCACCATCTTGCAGTCGTCCAGGGTTCGTTGGGTTTTGTGGGCGCTCTCGGAGCCGCTGCCCCTGCGCTCCCAATCCCCGCTCTGCAGCGGGGGCTTGCTGATCTGGAAGATTGAGGAGCGGGTGGACCGGCTGGGGCGCTTTTTGCGCCCATTCGGTGCAGAACTCATGCATACACATCCACCAAGCCGAAGCCGCTGGTGCAGTGCGCCCCGGCGCGGGCGGCCCGGTCTTTGCCCTGCGCGCTGCCGCCAAGCAGCCGGAGCTGGGACCCGAGGCGCGCCGCTCACAGGCTAGGGGCTGGCTGTGCGGGCGGGTAACCTTCAGCTTGAAGGAGAGCCGGGGAAGCGCCGGCTGTGCAGTGCAGCATCGCTTCCACTAGCAGCGAGGAAGGGGCGCGATCAAGTTCTGTTCAGCAGCATCGCCGGCCCTGTCCCGGGAGCTGGGCGCTGGCGCTGGCGCGCACCGCCCGCCTCTCCGCAAGGATCGCAAGGCTGGGCCAGAAGGAACGCGCCGCCCGGAGGCTCGGAGTTTCCATTCAGATGGGGGAGCCGCGTTCAAAGCCTGCGCTGCAAGGCGGGGGGCGGGAGGGGACGTCGCTCCTGCTTCAGTGCCTTCCCGCAGCGGCACTCGCTTGCCTTTTCCCCCTCCCTCCACTGTCACCAGGCCTGGAAGGGCTGGCCGTCCCCGAAGCAGGCAATTGGCTCCAATCGGCTAATGGATCCCTCGTCTCTGCCGGCTCGTCTGTTTGAGGATCCCAAATGAATCCGTGGCGGGACTGGCAGACGCAGGGACTCGGTCTGGCTGACGTGGCTCGCGGCCCCGCACATTGATAGGATGGGAATACTAATGTGATCCGTCCATGCAACCCCCTTCCCCCTCCACAGTTGATGCACTTATCCAATCAAATCCCCAGGAACATCAATTGCAATATTACTTCATCTGCTCTATTATTAGAAGCGAAAAGTGTCATCAGAGCGGAGCACTTTGCCACACGCTGGGACCTCAACACAGATTTCAAATAAACCCGTGTGGGCTCCAGGCCCTCACTCTCTGAAGATGAGACTGGGCTACAGGAGGGAGTGGGGTTTTTGCTTCAAAAGCAAGACCTCTAGGTAACACAACAGGAAAGCTTTGCTGCCCAGGCTTGTTTTGGTTTTGGTTTTGTCTTTGTAAATGGGGGTGGGGCAGTGGGATCCCAGAGCACAGAGGCAGTCACTCCACCTGATCCTCAGCCCTCTCCCATTTTACCCAGTAATGCTCTTGGTCTTGCATTGTAGGATCTCAGGATCCCGCTCTGAGAGTGTCCTACTAGAGACTTGAACAAGGAAGAGCCAACAGAGCTCCCTGGGGTCTCAGAAGGGTCCTCTCCTCCTTTGTCCCATTTCTTATGGGACATCAGGAACCCTGAGACCACTCACTGGAGGTGGCCCAAGAAAGCAGAGGATGCCTACATGACAAGGGTGGGGTGTGGTCTTTGGTCATTGAAGTTAAGCCATCCCACTGATATCCTAAGGTCCTTCTGAGAGGAAGAGGGAGGGGGGTGGGCCTTCAACTGCAGTGCTGTGAGAATGCTTGTTCCCAAGAGAGAAAGGAGCACGCTACTGACCCACTGGTTGTGTGTTGAAATCCTGCTGAGCAAACCAGAGGTTCCTGGTCAATCTCTTAAGAGTTCACAGAAAGGGAGAGCTACAAAGAACCAGGAAGGCTGACACCCTAAGGCGGTAGCTCTAGAATTTTTTATTTTAATAAGATCGGTAACCATGTTAGGTGGCATGGTATGATAAGAGAGATTTGGTCTTTGGCCCCAGTTTCTAGCACTGAGCTCCTAAAACCTTTGAAAATTACCAGAGTGGTGAAGGTTATAGGAGAATCTTGTCCCTTGAAGTTTGAAACTTGGGGGAAGGGAGAGGAGTTAATTATTGAGTTAATCACTAATGACCAATTCTTGAACCAATCATGCCTACATAAAAGAAGCCTCCTTAAAAAAACCCAAATGATGGCAGAGTTTGTGAGCTTCTGAGTTAGAAAAGACAGCTAGTGCTGGAAGGGTGGCACATCCAGGGAGGACATGGGAGCTCCATTTCCCGCTCCTATGTCTTCCATTTGTCTGTTTCTGAGTTGTATCTTTTAACATAAACTAGTAATAATAAGTAAAGCAGCTTCCTGAGTTCCACAAGTAATTCTGGCGAATTTCATTGACCTTGAGAGGGAAATTATGGGGACCTCTGAATCTGTAGCCATATTGGACAGAAGAATGGGTAACCTGGAAGCCAACACTTGCAACCAGCCTCTGAGGATCCAAAGCACATTCTTGTGGGACTGAGCCCTTAGCCAGAGTTGGAGAAGTAGCGCTGGGAAAGACACTGTGTACTTGCCTGGGAGTGAGCCTAACAGGTGGACCTCTAAATGGACTTTCAGTTGCATTTGCATAGTGCAATTGTCCCTCAGTATCCTGGGGGCTGGGTTCCAGGCCCTGCTGATATCAAAATCTGAAGATATTCAAGTCCCTTACTTAAAATGGTGTAGTATTTGCATACAAAGGTCTTCAAAAAGTTGGAATGTGTATTATGAAAAATCTATACATGGGTTTTAAATCTCTGCACCCAAATAAATTTGCCACTTAAAAAATTAGTTGCTATTTAATTTTTTAAAAATTTATATCAAAGAGAGACAGAGATAGAGCGATTTTTTATCCACTGGTTTACTCCCTAAATGCTCAAAACAGCCGGGCCTGGGCCCTGCGAATGCCAGAAACCAGAAACTCAATCTGGGTCTCCCATGTGGGTGGCAGGGACTCAAGTACTTGAGCCATCACCTGCTGCCTCCCAGGGTGTGCATTGACCGGAAGCTGGAATCAGAAGCAGAGCTGGGATTTGAACCCAGGTAGTCTGATGAGAGATGCAGGTGTCCCAATTAAGTTTCAGTATCTTAAATGCTGCACCAATGCCTGCCCCTGACTCATCTTTTAATTCCATTTCTCCATAACCTTTTGAAGTACCTTCATATAACCCATGCACATCTTCCTGTATATTTTAAATCAGCTCTAGATCACTTAATACAATGCAAATGCTATGTAAAATCTTGTTCAACTGTATCATTTAGGGACTAATGACACGAAGGACGAAGAAGTACAGACTTTTGCTCCTGGGGCTGGCTGAATTCATGGGTACAGAATGCGGAGATCCAGAGGTTAGGCTGATTAGACTTCACAAAAGATTGAGAGGCAGCGTAGGGAGGAGAGGCTGGGAGGGTGAAGAAGTGGGAATGGTAAAGAGGAAGCCAACAAGAGGTTAAGGAGTTTTCAAGGAAGATGGATGACACTCATTCGCGAACTGTTTAAGAGCTGTGATGTAAACTCCTTTTGTGATCACTAACTTACTCCCATCACCCTGCCCCACCTTCAAGAAAAGTCCATGATGGCCCTTGTTGGGTGGTGCTTTGGAGCATGCAGAGAAAAGGGGCTGCCTTTTCTGTGTATGTGGACATAGGCTGGAGAGCTCAGGGCTGCAGATTAACTACTCTGTTATCTGCTCCCCTTACCCTGCAAGAAAATAGTGACTCCCACCAGATTTGAGCATCTTTGAGCTTCTCAGTTGCAGGTCTACTCCAGCTACAACCATCTGGTTTCTATCTCCCTTCTTCTGCCTAGAGACAATTTCAACAAATTAAAAGAAAAAAAAGGCTACACGATAGCACTGCCCTGCTTCTATGCTGTATTTCTTGCAGAAACTGAAGTGCAGGAAGGAGGAATCCATGGGGCAAATGCAAGGCCTCATGTGCAGGACTGTAGCCTAGGACACCTGCTGAGAGGTGAGGTGGAAATTGCCATTTGTAGGTGCCCCTTGGCCCCCCTGATTCACCACCCAAGCCACTTTCTTGAGCTGGGGAAAAATGGCATCAATTCCAGAGCTGTCTCTGCAAGTGACAAATGCTGTAATCAGAATAGCAGCAGGCAGGCTTAGCTCCCTCACCTTCCCCCACATTCAAAATGGCATGAATTTACATTTCTGGGGCTGTCTGACTGCCAAGCAGAAGGGTAAAGTGCAGTTGGAAATCTCGATAGCAAGGACACGTTTTCTGGTTTACCTGGACCCAATGTTGGCACATCCTTGGCAGTAGGTGCCCTAGAGGTGTATAGGTTTGACAAGAGTCGAAAGAATCACATTCTAGATTCAACCCAATATAAACTATGCTTTACACTTCATGTTCTCTCTTTGCTAGTTTTAGAGAACTTATTTTGATTTGGAATTTTAAAATCAAAGCATGTCAGAGAAGATCAGTTTAGAGTGAATAGGAAACTAAGCTTCCTCAAATTGGTACTTAGGTGCAATCACAATGGAACTCCAAGACGAACACTTCGGTCATGGCTGACCTCTCATTGGAAGGAGATATTGGGAGTCAGAGTTCATCAGCGAGTGAGGTTCAAGGAGGTGAAAAAATGAAAATACCATCTTGGAGTGCGTCTGTGACAGAGACAGGGGCAGGGAAAAAGACATTAAAATACTGGATTCTAGAAGCTGAGCATTCTGAACTGAGTGACCAAGTTATGTTTCATTAGTGCCAAACTGTAAGAGATTAAATTATTGGGAAGAAGTCAGTGAATAAATTACTTAATAAATGTTTTCTTCACACTAAAAGCAAGCAAGAGTAAAGTATGTTGGGAAATTTATTATTTCACTAGTGTTTTTACTTAAGAAAAATGATTTTTAAAATGTACATGCACAATTAGATACCTGGTCTTAGAAGGAGCCCATGCAAGTGATGTACCCTGGAGTTTTGGCTTCATTACCTTCCTAGGACATTTCCACCTCTGTTGTCTCTCACATGCATAGTCAGAATTTACTGTGTTTCTTGCTCAGGTTTTGTTTTCCCTTTTTTTTTTTTTTTTTTTTTTTTTTTTTTTTGACAGGCAGAGTTAGACAGTGAGAGAGAGAGAGAGAGAGAGAGAGAGAAAGGTCTTCCTTTTTTCCGTTGGTTCACCCCCTAAATGGCCACCACGGCCAACGCGCTGCGCTGATCCCGAAGCCAGGAGCCAGGTGCTTCTCCTGGTCTCCCATGGGGTGCAGGGCCCAAGCACTTGGGCCATCCTCCACTGCCTTCCCGGGCCACAGCAGAGAGCTGGACTAGAAGAGGAGCAACTGGGACAGAACCGGTGCCCCAACCGGGACTAGAACCTGGGGTACCGGCACCACAGGTGGAGGATTAGCCTAGTGAGCCACGGCACTGGCCCCCTTTTCTGTTTTTTTTTTTTTTTTAAATATTAAGAATCATTGTGTAAAAGTATAGGGTACATCACATCCCTGTGGAATGTGCACAAGGAGCAAGGTACTATGCTAAATACAAGAGAGGCCATAGAAAGTGTCAAGATATGATTCTTCTTCCTAAGGTACTTATACTTGGGATATGAGCTATTCATCCATGAAAAAATGAAGGACAAAAATAATATATAATTTTCTTCTCTGCTGTATATAAATACTACAAGAATTGGGACATGGGATGAATTTCTGTAAGCTGCAATTATTTGAAAAAGTTTACAGAGTAGGGATGGGACCTAATGGAAATATTGAAGTATGGGTAGGATCTGCATAGCTGGAGAGGTGCGGCAGAGGAGGGTTAGATAATTGCTGAAGCAAAGGCACAAGAATCTGACCTGAGTTAACTGAAGAGAGGCCAGTGTGAAGGTGCTGTAGGTGAGGTCACAAAAGTCGGATACACGGTCTGTTTCCTTAAATTTTGGGAAGGAAGGAGGATGGTACATGAGCAACAGAGAAAACCTAAGAATTTTCTTTGGATGACAATGATGCACATGACTTGAAGCTATACACTGATGAATACACCCAAAGGACAAATCTCATGTATACCATTGACTTCCTGCATTTTTGCAGAAGTGTATTTAGGGACTGAACTCCAGGGTTCTGAGGAATTACTGAAGCCACTTACGGGTAGAATGGGAATTAGTGGTAGCTAGGACTGGCATGGTTCACACTATTCAGAGCTTTTAGAGCAGAGGGGTTTAATTCTGATGCTGGGCAAAAGAAGACCATTGCCATTTCTTGATTTGGTGAATTAATAAGAGACAAGTGATGTTTTAAGAAAATTAATTTGGCAGTGATATGTAGGATGTATTGGAATGAAGATATAATGGAGCTATTTATTTAGCTAGCATAATAATACAAGTGGAGGAGGAGAAACCTGACTCTGCTGATACGAATCAGGTGGAAACTTCAGATTTTCTTTTTTAAGTCAGAGCATTATTTCACAACAGAACTGACTTAAAGGGTGAGTGTTGGTGCAGTGATGAAGATACTACATAAGATGCCCACATTAGAGTGCCTGGGTTCAAGTCCCAGCTTCCTTTCTGATTCTTTGTACCCTGGGAGGCAGTAGGTGATGGCTCAAGATCTTGGGTCCCTACATGGGTGACTCAGTTTGAGTTTTAGGCTCCTGGCCTCAGCATGGTCCAGCCCTGGCTATTGTGGGCATTTGGGGATTGAACCAACAGAAGGAAGATCTCTGTCTGTCTCTGCCTCTCTCCCTCTCCTTCTCCCTCTCCCTCTCTCTCTCTCCCTCTCTCTTTCTGCCTTCCCAAAGATTAAAATCAAGTACATAAAGAACTAACTAGAAAAAAAAATCTGAACACTTCAAGGCAAAATACACCAGATGTTTCAATTCCTACTAAAGTAACAAAGCTGATTGACAATTATCCCTGAAATTTGCATCTATCCCTGGCTCTATTACCTAGGATATGCAGTCATTAGTCAAACCCTCCAGCCTGCCTTGTCTATGGATTCTACCGAGAGCCCCTGCCCATTTGACTAGACCTCCTTCTGGGAGCACAGCTCTGGCCTAAATAAAATCTGCAACACGCCACACCCATTGACTAGTCAGCCATGGCTTTGCTGCCCCTGTTTTCTTCTTCCGATCTCACTAACCCTATCTGCAGTGGCCATTCTTTCAACAAAATTGGGTTCCTTTAAGGACGCTTCTGGGCCTGCCAAGTATGGTGGAACACATATTGGAGGAACACTGCAGTGGACAGGCTGTCTCTGCAGAAGCAGCTCCTTAACTGTCCTTTGCCCTATCTGTGCCCTGACTCCATTCTGGCCATTCCATTTCATCCTTACCCCTGCCTCATTCTCTGATTCCTCCTTGTATCTCCATTGCTCTCTTACTCTCTCTCTAATAATCAGACATTACTTCATACACATTTTTTCTTCTTAAAAAATTACCTTGCAGATAAGGGTATAGTCCTTTTTGTCCACCATCCCAGCCTTAATCATTTCCTGTCCCCACTGTTGAAATAATGCTTCTTATAAATTTGCTGTGTAGATCTTCTAGATACTCCACTGCAAAATTTAAATTTATACTTTCCTAAAAAATACATATAGTATTTTGGTGTTTTTAATGCACATGTACATTTTGTGGAGATTATATGTATTTTATGCCAACCTACAACTTGCGCTTTTCTTTCTACTCAACACTATGATTTTGAAGAGGCTTCTCCATTAGTGCACATTTACCTCAATCTTCTGTTTCTGTATAATATTCTAGAATGTTAGATATGTCATTGTTTACTAAGCCATTTCCCATTTAGGACATTGATATTATCTCCAATGTTCAATATGAGTAAGTCTGTAATGACATTCTTAAGCAAATCTCCTTCATATAAGGGTATAAGTTTCATAGGTATATAAATGAAGAAATGAAATTGCTAGGTCATAGAATATGTGCATTTACATTTTGCAGAGACATTCTGAAAATCCTTCCTAAAGTGGCTGTGTCAGATTACATTCATGCTGACTATTTGTGAAAGCACTTGTTTCCCCACATACTGGCCAGTGTGATATGATTAAACTTTTAAATTTGTTCCAACTGGAATTTTCTATTTCAATGCTATATTTTTACCTCTCACTCTTTCAGTTTCTCTTCAAGGCTTTCACGGAGTTAGTTCCTCTTAGCAAAGAATCTCTCTGGACTGATATTGGGAAAGGCTCACACCCACCTAAACACTCTACCCTCTCACCCACTATGACTCCAAGACTCCTGATCATGTAAGTACCCTGAGTGGGTGCAGCCTGTCTTCAAAGAGTATGCTTCCAAATGGCATATTATTAGGGAGTGTAGGCAGGGGAGTGATAAGGGAAAAGAAAGAAAAGAAGATGAGTTCAGATTCCCTAGTCTGCCAAACAGTACAAACAGAGCTTTCCCTTTTGGAACTGAGCAATTGGAAAGATGAAACTAGGGCCTGGCATTGTGCCACAACAAGTTAAGCTGCCATTTGTGACACTTGTAGCTCATCTGAGTCCCGGCTTCTTTGTTTTTCATTCAGTTTCCTGTTAACACACGTGGAAAGGCAGCAGCAGATGGCCCAGGCACCCTGGTTTCAGAGCTACTGATGTGGCCATCTGGGGAGTAAACCAACAGATGGAAGATTCTCTCTCTCTCTCTCTCTCTTTCTCTCATTCCCGCTCCATGTGTGTGTATGTGTGTGTGACTCTGCCTTTCAAACATATCAACAAATCAATCAACTTTAAGAAAATGAAAATATTAGACTAAGTGAGAAGTTAAGCCTGGAAACGTAAATTTAGAAGTCAGAAGAAAAAAGTGGTCAACGAAGCTTTAGGAACATTTCTGTTTCCAGGAAGGAAGAATTGCAGAGTGTGTAAATGGCAGAGAGTAAAGATTAAGCCCTGAGTCGTGTCAACAGAGAAGTGGTGGGCCGAGGGAGAGTCAGCAGGGACACAGATGAGGGACCACCAAAAGTCAGAGAAAGACTCTACTGACTGCAGAGTCCCGGATGTGAAGGGCAGAGCTTTCAATGACTTTCAAAGGGGTGAGCTGCATGTTGCCCTGGAAGTGGCAAGGCAAAGAGAGAGTTAGCAAAGTGCGTTTGGGTAAAGAAGAGGCCATTGTGGGGAGTTGTGTATTTATAAGGACTGGAAGGAGCACACCCCACATTGCAAGTGAGCAGTGAGGACAAGAATTGGGAGAAATGGGCAAGGACGAGTAGGAATGCAGGGAAAGAGAGAGGAGGACACTAGTCATAGAGTGGCTGCTTCTGATAAGGGGATGTTTCTGTTTTTAAAGGACATGTTTGGAAAGAAGGGAAGAATCGCTGAATAAGCAAGGATAGGCACAGCTTTAACAGGAAGGGATGATTATAGAAAAACAGTATCAGAGGAGAAAAGAAAGAATGTGGTCCAATGTACAAATGGATGGAAATCTACTGTGGTTTTTTTTTTTTTTTTTGACCATCTTCCCAAGAAAGAGTCTTTAATAGGAATTCAGCATTGTTGACCTTGGTTTAATGCTGAAAATAAAAATCTAGGTTTAAAGCACCTACTTCCTTAGAATACATTGATAAAATAATATATTGAACAGATTAAAGGCTACAAAATAATATCATTTTGTAGCTGTCTTTTGATGAGGCATTTGAATCCTTAGTTTTCAATCTTATTACTTAAACTCTGATGCTTCTGAGGGTGGTAAGAAAAATTTAGTCTTCTTCTAAGGAGGCAGTTCAGAACCTGATTTGTGTTTTTCTTTGAGGCTGGTTCTGAAAGATGATGCTACAACTCCTTTCACTAACTGCTTCTAGCATTTAACAAATCTTACAGTAAGAACATTCTTATTTATGTGTATTTTGAATTTTTCCCTGCAGCAATTTAATTCTACTTCCTTGGTGCATATAGAAAATAAATAGCATCTGTTGCCAGACTTAAAGTGAGACAGATGAATTAAAATAAAAACTTGGTTTTCAAAATGATGGTGCAGGTAATTCTTTGACACTCATAGCGAGGGGAGAACTAGGTTGGGAGAGAGTGTCTCTACTCCAAGGCCTAGAGGATATAGGGTTCTTTCTGAAGAAACCAGGGAGCTAGAGGGTCCTTCTCAGGGACAAAAAGTAGGAGGTTTCAGCACAAGACTAGGATGGATTCCAGCCCCTTTTGTCAGGCTTATTCTGTCCTCTCTCCGTTTCTGCGGGAGTTGGAAGGACTTATCTGGTGTCTGTCTCGGTAGTCTGGCAGAGGTTGAGTGTGTGTGACTTCCAGCTTGGCAGCTGCACTTCCTCTGGCCTTTTCAAAACTGCCAGGGCACAGTCCACCACCAGCTTGCATGATCTGCTGCACGACCACAGGTGAAATGAGGCTGCTCCACCTGTACAGGAACTCGTGCAGCCTTGAAGGTCCATTCAAGTCATGACTCAGGTTTTTCCCTTCCAGGCAAGAGTCATTTAGTTCTTCACCCTTCCTCAGGGATGTGCACTACCAATTCTGCTATTTCAGAATACTCGAGGCTAACCTCTGTTATGAAGTCTCTAATACTAACCTGATTAAAACAAAAGCAAATTTATTATAACTTCATATTATATATAACCAATACATTGAGAGTCTAGTTACTTTTTAATTGTTAAGATGATTTGAAAGACATAGCAAGAGAGGAAGGGAGAGATAGAAAGAAAGAGAGAAAGAGAGAAAGGAAGGGAGGAAGGGAGGAAGGGAGGAAGGGAGAGAGGAAGGGAGGAAGGGAGGAAGGGAGGAAGGGAGGAAGGGAGGAAGGGAGGAAGGGAGGAAGGGAGGAAGGGAGGAAGGAAGGAAGGAAGGAAGGAAGGAAGGAAGACAGTGCTTCTGTCTGTTGTGGGCTAGGTTGGGCCTCGTCTCCTATTCCAGGCCATCCCAAAATGTATAAACATTCTAGTGCATCATGCAGTACAGGATAAATATGTACAATTTTTGTCATTCAAGGAAAATGAATAAATAAATTAGGGGAAAGAAAACATCAGAAAATGAAATTGAAACCCATTCTACCAAAACCTGATTAATGCTTTTCACAAAAGTTATTGTCATGATCAGCATGGAAAGACGGAGAAGCTATCAAAGATTAGGGGAGAATAAAGAGAAATGGTAAAATCAGCGTGATTTCTTTGACTGGATCCTAGATCAGTAAAAGGACAATCGTGGTTAATTGTCCAACATTATTTTTCTTTTTATTTGCCTGACAGGTAGAGTTATAGACAGAGAGACAGAAAGGTCTTCCTTTCATTGGTTCACTCCCCAGTTGGCTGCTATGGCCACCTCTGCCCCTATCCAAAGCCAGGAGCCAGGTGCTTCCTCCTGGTCTCCCATGCAGGTGCAGGGCCCAAGCACCTGGGCCATCCTCCACTGCCCTCCGGGGCCACAGCAGAGAGCTGGACTGGAAGAGGAGGAACCGGGACTAGAACCTGGCGCCCATATGCGATGCCAGTGCCGCAGGCAGAGAATTAACCAAGTGAGCCATGGCAGCGTCCCGTCCAACGTTAATTTCTTAGTTTTAACAAGCCCATGCTTAGGTAAGAAGCTAACACTGGGGGAAGCTGGGCAAAGTGTTGACAGAAACGCTTTGTATTATTGTTGCAATTTTCCATAAATCTAAAATTATCCAAAAGCAAAAACCTTATTAAAAAGTATGATTTATGTACCTATTATGCACCAATTGTTGGGGCTACAAAGACAAATTCCTGAGTAAGAGTAAGTTACAGTGACAGAAGTTGAAATGGTGAGCAACATATGTAGGGCGGCAAAATCATCTGTGCGAGAAGTCTGTTGGGAGTGAGTCTCCCAGCAGAGGGAAGCACAGGGAAACAGGCTAACAGGTGCTCCACAAGATTCTGAGGTCACAGAGAAGTAGGTTAGTAGGCTAGATTTTTTAGAAGGAATTGGGGAACTGTAGAAAACTTTGAAGCAGAAGCTCAGGAATGTGGATAATGGCAACACAGCTGGGAGCAGAGAAAGGTTGCAATTAATTGATCTCATTGGTGGATGAACTCATCCACACCAGGCTTCTAGCCCTTGGCAACAAGATTGGTTTCAGATCTGGTGATTTCCTGTGCACTACCTGCCTTGAAAGGAGTGTCTGGGGAGCTTGAGGGTAGAGCTAAGTCAGTCTGTGGCACACACAGTGACTTACTTGATCATGGGTGGGGAAGGGAAGGACTTTGATTTTGTTACTAAATGAGGACTGGGCCAGAGTGTTAGAATGGTTTGGAGATGGAAACTAGCACATTGCTGAAGTTACAAAGAAAGGTTTAAGGGAGAGATGAGATTTTAGATGGGGATTAAAGGATAAATGAGGAATTTAGATACAGAGAGAAGAATGGAGAAAGCATTAAAGACACTGGCATCAATATGAGCAAAAACAAAAGAAGAGGGTACAAACGCATACTGTGTGTGTATGGAATGGTAAGTACATCAGTTTGGCTGGATCAGAGGATTTATATAAACAAATAATAATCAAGGAGATTGGAAATGTGGGTTGGAGCCAGATTGTAACAGATCTTGAAATCCCAGGCTAAGTATTTTGGACTTCATCCTATAAGCAATAGAGAAAATGGACTGTATTTATTTTGGAGATGAAAGTCCAGCGAGACTTTGAGAAAATTAATCTGATATCAGTATTTAGAATGGAGAAGGTAGAGCTTCGAATGAGAAAGATTATTCCTTTTTTTTTTTTTTTTTTGGACAGGCAGAGTTAGTGAGAGAGAGAGACAGAGAGAAAGAGAAAGGTCTTCCTTTTTCCGTTGGTTCACCCCCTAAATGGCCACCATGGCAGACGCGCTGTGCTGATCCGAAGCCAGGAGCCAGGTGCTTCCTCCTGGTCCCCCATGCGGGTGCAGGGCCCAAGTACTTGGACCATCCTCCACTGCCTTCCCGGGCCACAGCAGAGAGCTGGACTGGAAGAGGAGCAACCAGGACAGAATCCGGCGTCTCAACTGGGACTAGAACCTGGGGTGCTGGCACCACAGGTGGAGGATTAGCCTAGTGAGCCGCGGCACTGGCCAGATTATTCTTCTAAGGTGACAGAGACTGTAATTCAAAAACAGCAGTGCAAAGGCTAGGAGGAGCCGTTGGGTAAGGAAGATTTGATAGGAATTGGATGAGGGGAGAAGCTTTGATAAAGGAGGTCTTCAGAGGATGAGTAATGGTAGAATGATTGCCAGAAATACCAACATCTAGGGGGGAAGCTGGTTTGGTGGGACAATAATTAGCTTAGAGGTATCCGTGTTAAGTTGAAGTGATAATGAGACTTCTTAGGGAAAGGGTCCTACTGGTAACCAACTATCTATACCACATCTGAAATTCAGAAAAAAAGATTGGGCCTCAAGATGTATGAAGGGTTTTCAAGAAGTTCATGGAAATACGTATTATAAAAGCTATGCATAGATCTCAAAAGTTTTTGCTCCCAAATAAGCTTCTTTTAGTTCCATTTTCCACAAACTGTGTGTCTGGGAATCTTGCTGGTAGTAGAAGTATAAGCCCGTCAGCTAACAGGTCATGTTCCAGGGCCACATGTAGAGCAGTGATGCAGCCAGTGCAGTGGGCTTCCTCCCACCTTCTCCCTCCGGTGACAGAGCACCTCTTTTATTTTAGGTGCTGTCTCTCTTGCTGTCCGTATAATTCCAGTGGGGATATATAACGATGGGGATCTTACTCCCCACACTATGAAGAGTTTTCTGCAGATGATGGTCCAAGTGCTTGGGCCCCTGCCACCCACATGAGAGACCCAGATGATGTTTTGGGCTCCTCGCTTCATCCTGGCCCAGTCCTGGCTGTTTACAGGCATTTGGGAGTGAATCAGTTGATGGAATCAATCAATCTCACTCATTCTCTGCCTTTCAAGTAGAGATGAAAACAAATAAATATTATAATAAAAAATCACTGAACTAGCAGTGAATTCATTATATTTTTTGCCTCCAATAACTCCTAGCTTCAATTCATACCAGAAACAGGAACAGAACATGTAGACAGAGAAAGTTCAAGGGAAACTCTCTAGTTCTGCCTCTAGGAGGGAAAATTAATAGAGTACTTCACCCACCCCCCAATACCCAGACCCAGGCAACACAGTGGTGGTGGCAGCAGACAGAGGGAACAGGAGGATCTGAGAAATGAAACTTGAAAAAAGAGGAGAGGGAGTGGAAAGAATGGGAAAAATCCAAATTGCACTTTTTTCTCTCTCAGTCCCCTTGCCCACTGCCACCTAATCCTTGATACAGGATGCTTGAGGAAGTACATTTCAATGTGCAGTCACTAAAGTCCTAGCTTTATAACTAGACAAGGAAAGGAAAGAAGCCCCCCCCCCCACCACCAAAAAAAAAAAAAAAAACAACCTGGAAAGTTTGAAGAAGACTGTGGCGAAGTGAGAGATCAGGAAAGCAAAGTCATAAAGCCAATGATAAACTTCCAAGCTCAACCCTGACCTGCACAAATGTTAGATGGATTCTATTCAGTCTAACAAAAGCTTTGAAAATCGAACACACCAACCACAGCATAGGTCAGACACTGAGCACTGGGTGGCATGCGTGTAGGAGCAACTCAGAGCACCACAGACTGAAAATGGAACCAAGACTGCAACCACAACTTACCGTGATGAGTTGGAACTATTGGCCTGAATCCAACCAGGTTGGTTGCCTGCTTGCTAAAACAAAGCTATTAACTTTTTGCATAGAATTAAAGTATCAGATCAGAGCATTAGAAGATAATTTTCAAAATGTCCAGAATACAACACTACATTTTTCAGTAAAGAACTAAGAAAGTGTCTAAGTGCAGGTTGGGGGAGGGAGCTCTGTGGCACAGTGGGTTAAATCATCACTTGGATTGCCCACATCCCATATCTGAGCTCTGGCTCAAGTTCTGGCTACTGGGCTTCTGATCCATCTCCCCACTCATGCTCCTGCGAGGTAGCCAGTACTTGAGATCCTGCCCCCTGTGTAGGAAGCCTGAATGGAGTTCCTGGCTCCTGGTTTCTGCCTGGCCCAGGCCCAGCTATTGTGGGCATTTTGGAGAGTGAATCAGCAGATGAAAGATATTCATCCACCCTCCCCCCTGCTTACTCTGATTTCCAATGAATAAAAAAATCTTTTCTTAAAAATATTTATTTACTTGAGAGGTAATGTTACAGACAGAGAGAGGAGCCAGCCCACAAAAATAAATTGTAAAAAAAACAGACTTAACATTTGTCATATGTAAGCAGTTTTATAGCTATGCATTTGACTTTAGCCTTCCACTTTCCTTTGCCATTTACAGTAGTTTAAATTATGACTGTATAATATTCTCTTATGTAAGGAACAATAATTGCTTATTTATTTTCTAACTGTTTAAGAAATTTCCAAATGCTTCTAGTTAAATAACACATAGTAAAGATTTTTATTTTCATTTAACAATATATCTTTAGGATACATTCTTAAAATGAGACATACTTTTGAGACTACATAAAGTCCCAAAACCCTTAATAATTATCAAACTCATTCCCTTCTCTTTCAAACTAATTAAACTGCTACCATTAGATTTATAATCTTTCAGTATACTAAACTCCCAAATTATTCAATATTATCACTTAAATTTATTTTTCATATTGAAGAAGTTAAGGGTATATCGTCTCAAAATATGCTGCTCTGGCACATTGACAATTTTGAATTAAAACCACTTTAAAAAACAGCAGGTGCAAGAAGAGCACTCTGAACTTCATTCTGTCTCTCAATAGCAGATGATACTTACGTGTAAAAGATACTTTCTCTGCGCCAAGAGGAAAATAACATATTTTAAAAATTATTTATTTATTTATTTAGATTTATTTATTTATTTGAAGGTCAGAATTACATAGAGAGAGGAGAGGCAGAGAGAGAAAGAGAGAGGTCTTCCATCTGCTGGTTCACACCCCAGTTGGCCACAAAGGCCAGAGCTGAGCTGATCCAAAGCCAGCAGCCAGGAACTTCTTCTGGGTCTCCCATGTGGGTGCAGGGTCCCAAAGACTTGAGCCATCTTCTATTTCTTTCCCAGGCAACAGCAGAGAGCTGTATTGGGAGTGGAGCAGCTGGAACTAGAACCAGTGCCCATATGGGATACTGGCACTGTAGGCAGTGGCTTTACCCTCTTTGCTACAGCACCGGCCCTATTTTATATATTTAAAAGGCAAATTTACAGAACGAGAGAGGGAGAGACAGAGATCTTCTATCCACTGGTTCACTTACCAAATGGCCACAATGATTGGGGCTAGACCAAGCTCACGCCAGGAACCAGGAGCCAGGAATTCCATGCAGGTCTTCCATGTGGGTAAAGGGACCCAAACACTTGGGCCATCTTCTGCTGCTTTCCAGGAGCATTAGCAGGGAGTGGGATCAGAAGTGGAAAAGCTGAAGACTCCAGTGGGTGATCATGTGGGATGCTGGCATTACAAGCCTGGCTTAACCTGCTGTGCCACAACACCAGCCCCTGAAAATAACATCACCAAGAACTGAGAGTTGAAGCTGGCTGGTGCTGTGACTCACTAAGCTAATCCTCTGCCTGCGGCGCCGGCACCCTGGGTTCCAGTCTCCATTGGGGCACCGGGTACTAGTCCCGGGCTGCTCCTCTTCCAGTCCAGCTCTCTGCTGTGGCCCGGGAGGGCAGTGGAGGATGGCCCAAGTGCTTGGGTCCCTGCACCCGCGTGGGAGACCAGGAGGAAGCACCTGGCTCCTGGCTTTGGATTGGCACAGCGCCGGCCGTGGTGGCCATTTGGGAGGTGAACCAACAGAAGGAAGATCTTTCTGTCTCTCACTATCTATAACTCTCTCTTGTCTCTCTCTCTCTCACTGTTTAACTTTGCCTGTCAAAAAATAAAAAAAAAGAAGCTGATAGAAATCCATACAAACATTGTTAAATTAATCCTCACCTTAGCCAAAGCGGTTTTGTCTTATCATATTTCATAATTTTTTGTACAACTCAGTATACTGTATAAGTGATTGACTCAATGCTGTTTAGGTCTTCATTTCCTTAGGCAGTTTCCTATGTGCAACTGTGTTAAATAAATTTGTAAGCTTTTCACCTGTCAGTTCTATCATAAGTCAGTTTAATTCTCAGGTACCCAAACTGATGAAGGTCGAGTTTGTCTTCCCTACACTATCTTGTATATTTTTAGTTCATTTCCTCATTTATCTAAGGTAGTTCAAGCATTCTTATGATTTAAACAACTGATTCAATTCTGAATAAAGGTAGAATATTAATTATTTATATATTTGTTGTAAATTATTTTCCAATTTTTCTTTTTGCTTTTCATCCCAAAATACTAATTTGAATTTTATTTTTTTATAAATAAGATTTATAATATGAAAAATTGATTACTATTCTCTTTTAATCCTCATTTCTCTGCTTTAGTAAAATTATTATTTTGTTCAGAGGAATTGAGAAATATCAGGAAAGATATGGAGGGCAATCAATTTTTCTCTAGAGGCCAAAATCATCATTTAAAAAAACACTCTTTCTCTTGACTAATGAGATTAAAAACAGCTTACTGATTTATCAAATACATGATTTTTTTTTTCATTTGGGAAGGAATTAAGAGAATATCAGAGAATCCCTATCTCTAATTTTGTATGTTGTTTCTTATGTTTTTGCCACTGTTTCTTCTTAATAGGGTTGTTCCTGAAAAGTTCTCAAATGATTAAAACTAATATACTAAGTAATCTGAGGCTTCCTTAAACAATAGGACAATAATTCAGCTCCAGTTCTATTCAGTTCTATTTCTTATCTTGACTTATAGTCAGCAATATCGCTGAACTGAGTTCACAGAAAAAATATCATCAGAAAAAAATACAATACAAATAACACATTAGCAACATAAATTTTATGAAAATTAAAATTAAAAATTTTTTTACATTTTTTTAACTTTTATTTAATGAATATAAATTTCCAAAGTACAGCTTATGGATTACAATGGCTCCCCCCCCCATAACTTCCCTCCCACCTGCAACCCTCCCCTTTCCCTCTCCCACCCTTCCATTCACATCAAAATTCATTTTCAATTCTCTTTATATACAGAAGATCAGTTTAGCATATATTAAGTAAAGATTTCAACAGTTTGCACCCACATAGAAACACAAAGTGAAAAATACTGTTCGAGTACTAGTTATAGCATTAAATCACAATGTACAGCACATTAAGGACAGAGATCCTACATGAGGAGTAAGTGCACAGTGACTCCTGTTGTTGACTTAACAAATTGACACTCTTGTTTATGGCCTCAGTAATCTTGCTTCATGCTTCTGCACGTGGAAATCCAGTTTTCCCAGCACCATTTATTGAATAGACTGTCCTTGCTCCAGGAATTGGTTTTGGATCCTTGATCAAATATGAGTTGGCTGTAGATGTTTGGATTGATTTCTGGTGTTTCAATTCTGTTCCATTGGTCTATCCATCTGTTTCTGTACCTGTACCATGCTGTTTTGATTACAACTGCCCTGTAGTATGTCCTGAAATCTGGTATTGTGATGCCTCCAGCTTTGTTTTTGTTGTACAAGATTGCTTTAGCTATTCGAGGTCTCCTGTGTCTCCATATGAATGTCAGCATCATTTTTTCCAGATCTGAGAAGAAGGTCTTTGGTATCTTGATTGGTATCACATTAAATCTGTAAATTGCTTTTGGGAGAATGGACATTTTGATGATGTTGATTCTTCCAATCCATGAGCATGGGAGATTTTTCCATTTTTTGGTATCCTCTTCTATTTCTTTCTTTAAGATTTTGTAATTCTCAGCGTAGAGATCTTTAACGCCCTTGGTTAAGTTTATTCCAAGGTATTTGATTGTTTTTGTTGTGAATGGGATTGATCTTAGCAGTTCTTTCTCAGCCATGGCATTGTCTGTGTATACAAAGGCTGTTGATTTTTGTGCATTGATTTTATATCCTGCTACTTTGCCAAACTCTTCTATGAGTTCCAATAGTCTCTTAGTAGAGTTCTTTGGGTCCCCTAAGTAAAGAATCATATCATCTGCAAAGAGGGATAGTTTGAGTTCTTCCTTCCCAATTTGTATCCCTTTAATTTCTTTTTCTTGCGTAATAGGTCTGGCTAGAACTTCCAGAACTATATTGAATAGCAGTGGTGAGAGTGGGCATCCCTGTCTGGTACCAGATCTCAGTGGAAAAGCTTCCAACTTTTCCCCATTCAATAGGATGTTGTCCGTGAGTTTTTCATAAATTGCTTTGATTGTATTGAGGAATGTTCCTTCCATACCCAGTTTGCTTAGAGTTTTCATCATGAATTGGTGTTGTATTTTATCAAATGCTTTCTCAGCGTCTATTGAGATAATCATATGGTTTTTCTTCTGCAGTCTGTTAATGTGGTGAATCACATTGATTGATTTGCGAATGTTGAACCATCCCTGCATACCAGGGATAAATCCCACTTGGTCTGGATGGATGATTTTCCCTATGTGCTGTTGCATTCTATTGGCCAGAATTTTACTGAGGATTTTTGCATCTATGTTCATCAGGGATATTTTTTTTTATGGGAAACTGCTTTCTCTTTATTTAGACCTTAGGGAGAAAATGAACTTTGGTCACATTTTACCTTAAGGAAAAAAAAAATCCAGTTTTACATGTTTCTAAATAGATATGACTAAATGATCAGAGAAATAATTTCTTCTGTAAAAACTGACCAAATTTTATCAAAAACCTAACATACAATGTAATTGAAATTATATAAAGACTGCTTGGGATCAAAACATTCCAAATATATGATAGTTGTAATTCCCTTCTAACAGGTATGAAAGTACAGGGATATTGATCTGTAATTCTCTTTCAATGCTGCATGTTTTTCTGGCTTAGGGATTAAGGTGATGCTGGCTTCATAGAAAGAATTTGGGAGGATTCCCTCTTTTTTGATTGTTCTGAATAGTTTGAGAAGAATTGGAGTTAGTTCTTCTTTAAATGTCTTGTAGAATTCAGCAGTGAATCCATCTGGTCCTGGGCTTTTCTTTGTTGGGAGGGCCTTTATTACTATATCAATTTCTGTCTCAATTATGGGTCTGTTTAGGTTTTCTATGTCTTCCTGGTTCAATTTAGGTAGGTTGCATGTGTCCAGGAATCTATCCATTTCTGATAGGTTTCCCTGTTTGCTGGCATACAAGTCCTTGTAGTAATTTCTGATGAATCTTTTTATTTCTGTGGTGTCTGTTGTTACGTTTCCTTTTTCATCTCTGATTTTATTGATTTGGGTCTTTTCTCTTCTTTGTTTAGTTAGTTGGGCCAATGGGGTGTCAATTTTGTTTATTTTTTCAAAAAACCAGCTCTTCGTTTGGCTGATTTTTTGTAATTTTTTTTGGATTCAATCCTATTGATTTCTTCTCTGATTTTAATTATTTCTTTTCTCCTACTATATTTGGGTCTGGTTTGCTGCAGATTTTCTAGATCCTTGAGATGCAGTGAATGCTCATCTATTTTGTGCCTTTCCAATTTCTTGATGTAGGCACCTATTGATATAAACTTTCCTCTTAACACTGCTTTTGCTGTATCCCATAAGTTTTGATATGTTGTGTTGTTATCCTCATTTACTTCCAGAAAATTTTTGATTTCTCTTTTAATTTCTTGAATGACCCATTGTTCATTCAGGAGCATGTTGTTCAATCTCCATGCATTTTCATATGCTCTAGGAATTCCTGAGTTGCTAATTTCCAACTTCATTCCTTTATGGTCTGAGAAGCTGCATGGTATGATTCTAATTCTTTTAAATTTGCTGAGACTTGCTTTATGGCCTAGTATGCGGTCAATCCTAGAGATGGTTCCATGTACTGCTGAGAAGAAAGTAAATGCTTTCTGTGTAGGATGAAAAGTTCTGTAGATATCTGTTAGATCCATTTGGGCTATAGTGTCGTTTAAATCTACTGTCTCCTTGTTGATCGTCTGTCCTGTTGATCTGTCTATTTCTGAGGGTGGAGTATTGAAGTCCCCCAGTACTATTGTATTGGAATCTAAGTCTCCCTTTAAGTCCCTTAACATATCTTTTAAATAAACCAGTGCCCTGTAATTAGGTGCATATACATTGATAATCGTTATAGCTTCCTGTTGAATTAATCCCTTAATCATTATATAGTGCCCCTCTTTGTCTCTCTTAACAGTTTTTGTGGTAAAATTTATGTTGTCCGATATTGAGTGGCTACGCCCGCTCTTTTTTCATTTCTGTTGGCATGGTATATCTTTTTCCAGCCTTTCACTTTCAGTCTGTATGGATCTTTATTGGAAAAATGTGTTTCTTGTAAGCAGCAAATTGATGGGTTTTGTTCTGTAAGCCAATCAGCCAATCGGTGTCTTTTAACTGGACAGTTCAGGCCATTCACGTTCAATGTGACTATTGATAAGTAGTAGCTTTGCCCTGCCATTTGCCAAAGATATTTTCTGATATATGTTTTGAACTTCCTGTGATCTTTTGGTGTGAGATTTCCTTCATTTACCTTCTTTCATATTCATGACTATGTTTCTGTGTTACTGTGTGTAACACATCTTTAAGCATCTTTTGCAGGGCTGGACGAGTGGCAGCAAATTCTTTCAATTTCTGTTTGCTTTGAAAGGTCTTTATTTCACCTTCATTCACAAATAAGAGCTTAGCAGGATATAATATTCTGGGCTGGCAATTTTTCTCTCTTAGCACCTGTGCTATGTCTTGCCATTCCCTCCTAGCCTGTAGAGTTTCTGATGAGAAGTCTGCTGTGAGTCTAATTGGAGATCCTCTGAGAGTAATCTGACGTTTCTCTCTTGCACATTTTAGGATCTTTTCTTTATGTTTCACTGTGGTGAGTTTAATTACAACGTGTCGTGGTGAGGATCTCTTTTGGTCATGTTTACTGGGGGTTCTATGAGCTTCCTGTACTAGAATGTCTCTGTCCTTCTCCAAACCCGGAAAGTTCTCTGCTAGTATCTCACTAAAAAGGCCTTCTAATCCTTTCTCCCTCTCCATGCCTTCAGGAACTCCTAGAACCCAAATGTTGGTTTTTTTAATAGTATCCTGTAGATTCCCGACAATATTTTTTAGATTTCTAATTTCCTCTTCTTTTCTTTGGTTTGACTGTATCCTTTACTGTGCTCTGTCTTCTAAGTCTGATATTCTCTCCTCTGCTTCACCCATTCTGTTTTTAAGGCTCTCTAATGTGTTTGTCATTTGATCTATTGAATTCTTCACTTCATTATGATTTCTCTTCACTATCACACTTTCCTGTTCTACTAGTTTCTGTGTTTCATTTTGATTCTTCCTTAAAATTTCATTTTCACGAGAGAGATTTTCAATCCTGTCCAATAAGGATTTCTGTAGTTCAAGGATTTGCTTTTGAAAACTTCTAAATGTTCTTATCATAAATTTTTTGAAATCCGTATCTTGCATTTCTTCTGTCTCATCATCTTCATAATCTTGGCTTGGGGTGTTTTGTTTATTTGGAGGCGTCATAGTGTCATCGTTGATCTTGTTCCCTCGATTTCTGTGTTTATTGCTTGGAATGGTTAATTATTTTTCCCTCACTGTGAGTTTTTTTTTTTTTTTTATACTATGTCTGTGTTAAGTGGACTGCCTGCTGTTGGAGGAGCCTTGGAGGCTTGAGATGGGTGTGGCCTGAGAGCTCTGCTTGGTTCTTCTGGGTTATGGGTGTGCCAAGGTGACACCCTCAGTTTATGCGTGGTAAATCTCTCTTTATTTATTTATTTATTCATTTATTTATTTTATTTTATTTTATTTTATTTTTTATTCAGGAGGTAAGTAATACTGGAAGGCTGAGCAGAATTGATGGTATTTAGCTTCCGATCTCTGGCTTCTACCCAAAGAGTCTGTGCAGGCTCGGGTTTCTCCTGCGGACTCCCACTGGTTTGCCTAGGCTACTGAATTGTAGCCTTAACTCTCCCCTTTTATTATGTATATCCCAAGTGGAGCTTGCTCTTTGTCTCTTGCTCGCCTTTGCAAGGTTGGCAGAGAGAGAAACTTGTCTGTATCAGTACCCCCCCACCTTTTTTTTTTTTCTTCTCTCCTGTAGTCAGTCTGGTGAACTTTCCTGCTTCAAAGCCCGCTTCCCTCTAAAATTCTGTTCACTGTTTCCCCGCCAATGTCTCTGGTTACTGAGCTCACCTCCCCTTCCAGCGCCAATGTGTGGACTCGGAGCCCTGGGCGTCCCTCTTCCAAGATTCACTTCTAATTATCTTTATATACAGAAGATCAACTTAGTATATACTAAGTAAAGATTTCAACAGATTGCCACACACAGACACACAAAGTATAAAGTACTGTTTGAATACTAGTTTTACCCTTAATTTGCATAGTACAACAGATTAAGGACAGAGATCCTACATGGGGATTAAGTGCACAGTGACTCCTGTTGTTGAGAGCAGCTCAGATTCTAACATGCGCCCATATGGGATACCAGCACTGCAGGTGGCAGCTTTACCCACTGTGCCAAAGCGGCGGCCCTGACCTCAGATTTCTGTTTTGCAATATTAAATACCAGAGAACATTCACTTTGACTTTTAAGTTACTTATTTTTTTGTTAAATATTTATTTGAAAGGCAGAGTTACAGAGAGAGAGACAGAGATGAGAAAGAGATAAATAGAGAAACAGAGAGATCTTTTATCCACTGGTTCACCCCTAAATAGCCACAATGGCTGAGGTTGGTCCAGGTTGAAGTTAGGAGCCTGAAATTCTGTCAGGGTCAACTACCTGGATGGGAGGCAGAGGCCCAAGTACTTGAGCCATCTTCCATTGCCTTCCCAGGCACATTAGCAGGGAGCAGGTCAGAAGTGGAGCAGCCGGGACTCAATCTATTGCTCATGAGAGATGCCAGCATTATAGGTAGCTGCTTAACTTGCTGTGTCACAATGTCAGCCCTAAGGTATAGGTCATTTCTATTGTGTTATACCACATAGTGCCTCTTTCATGATTAGTTATATAACCAGTATGACCACAATCAGTCACATTTAACTTTTTTTTAATACTTTTTCATTCTTGAGCTCTTAATTCTGCTTTGTATATCAATAATTTTATCAAGGCAGTATATTTCATTATGCCTTAGAAAATGGCTTTTACTTTCCTCTTTGAAAGACAACTTAGCTGGGTATAAAATTTGAAAATTGCCATCTTTTCTCATTATGATTCTGTGGACCTTGTTCATTGTCCTCTGGTATTTAACATCGCAAAAGTGAAATTTGGGGCCAGTGCTGTGGAATAGTAGACTTAGCCTCAGCCTGTGACAATGGCATTCCTTATGGGTGCTGATTTATGTCCTGGCTGTTCCTCTTCCAATCCAGCTCTCCGGTTATAGCCTGGGAAGGCAATGGAAGATGACTCAAGTGTTTGGGCCCTGCACCCATGTGGGAGACCTAGAAGTTCCTGGCTCCTGAGTTCGGATCAATCCAGCTCCTGCTTTCTGTCCCTCCCTCTCTCCGTAACTCTGCCTCTCAAATAAATAAATAAAATGTGTTTTTTTTTAAGTGAAATCTGAGGTCAGGCTGTGAGATTTGCTATTTTGTAATTAACTTATTTTTCCTATATTTGTGCTCAAAGGACTTCTTTCTTTATCACAATATTTCAAATATTTTGCAAGAATGTGTATGATTATAGGTGTCCTTTCATTTATTTTTGCCTGGAATAAAATGAGCTTTTCCAGTCTATATACCAGATGAGAACTTTGAGATGGGTGTTAAATAAGCTACTAAAACTTCAGTGGCAGTGTAAGAACTAGAAGGGGGCTTTTACTTGAATGGGGAGTTTAATTTTCCCCAGAGCATCTGATGATGTGAAAGGGATTCAAATCTTTAAATTTGGGGCAGAGCCAAGATGGCGGAATAGTGAGGGCATGCACTGACAGTCTGGGAAAAGATAGTTTAATAAAAGTGGAGTTATGGTAGCCTCAGGAAAAGGATCAGGGAAAAACTGCAGAGGAAACTCTTCCAGACCTAGTGGCTGTGACTCAGAGGACCTAAGGGGAGAAAAGGTCACCCACCATGTGGAAGCTGAGCCGTGGGAGCCACCAGGGCCGCCGGACCCACCAGACCCGCCGGACCCGCCAGAGCTGCAGAGTCTGCGCACCAGTGCTGGAAGGGGAGGTGAGCTAAAAACCTCTCGGTAACCCAAGACATTGGCGGGGAAAGGCAGAAAGCCTGCAGCGAACGAGGCCTGAAACCCCATTGGGGAAAGTTCACCAGGCTGGCTGGAGGAGAGAAAAAATTGAATAAATAAGGGGAACCGGCACGGAATTTAGCCTCTCTCTCCACTCACCTTACAAAGCCAAGCAAGACAAAGGGCAGGTGCCATTTTACGTAAGTAAAGCGGTGCACGCCATGTTGCATATGTAAAGCGGGTGTCTCTCATTAGCCAAGCAGAAAAACCTGACTCTGGTAAGCAAACGAATACCCACAGGGGCCAGATTTCATACATCAACTAATCTCAATTCCACTCAGCTGTGTGGAATTACTTCCCAACTGAGTCAAAAAAAAAAAAAAAAAGAGAGAGAGAGCAAGAGAACAATTAGGGTGAATCACTTTTGGCACACCCTTAACCCTGTAGAACCAGAGCTCTCTGGCCACACCCATCACAGCCTCTAAGGATGCATCAAAAGCAGACAGTCCTCTTAATCTAGAGTCACAATATAACTAGAAAAAAACAAAGAATATCTCCAATATGACAAACAACCGCAAAAGCCGAGGTAACAAGAACAAGGAAGACACTATGACACCCCCAAATGAAATAGACACCCCATTCAAGATTATGAAGATGATGAGATAGAAGAAATGCAAGAAGCAGATCTTAAAAAATTGATAAGAACATTAAGAAGTTCTCAAAAACAAATTCTCGAATGACAGAAATCCTTAATGGACATGATAGAAAATCTCTCTCATGCAAATGAAATATTAAGGAGGTGCTAAGAGAGAAAAATTGCCAGCCCAGAATATTATATCCTGCTAAGCTCTCATTTGTGAATGAAGGTGAAATAAAGACCTTTCATAGCAAACAGAAATTGAAAGAATTTGCTGCCACTTGTCCAGCCCTGCAAAAGATACTTAAAGATGTGCTACACTCAGAAACACAGCAACACGGCCATCAATATGAAAGAAGGTAAAGGAAGAACACCTACCAGTAAAAGAGCATGGGAAGCTCAAAGCATATACTAGAAAATATCTCCGGGAAAATGGCAGGGCAAAGGCACTATGTATCAATAGTCACATTGAACGTGAATGGCCTGAACTGTCCAGTTAAAAGACATCGATTGGCTGACTGGCTTAAGGAACAACACCCAACTATCTGTTGCCTACAAGAAACACATCTCTCTAACAAAGATGCATGCAGACTGAAAGTAAAGGTTGGAAAAAGATATTCCATGCCAACAAAAAAACAAAAAAAAGCAGGTGTAGCCATATTAATATCAGACAAAATAAACTTTATAACAAAAACTGTTAAGAGAGACAAAGAGGGGCACTATATAATGATTAAGGGTTCAATTCAACAGGAAGATGTAACTATTATAAATGTATATGCACCTAATTACAGGGCACTGGTTTATTTAAAAGATATGTTAAGGGACTTAAAGGGAGACTTAGATTCCAATACAATAGTACTGGGGGACTTCAATACTCCACTCTCAGAAATAGATAGATCATCCGGACAGAAGATCAACAAGGAAACAGCAGATTTAATCGACACTATTGCCCAAATGGATCTAACAGATATCTACAGAACTTTCAATCCTACATCTAAAGACTTTACATTCTTCTCAGCAGTGCTTGGAACCTTCTCTAGGATTGATCACATACTAGGTCATAAAGCAAGTCTCAGCAAATTTAAAAGAATTAGAATCATACAATGCAGCTTCTCTGACCACAGCGGAATGAAGCTGGAAATTAGCAACTCAGGAAACCCCAGAAAGTATGCAAACACATGGAGATTGAACAACATGCTCCTGAATGAACAATGGGTCATTCAAGAAATTAAAAGAGAAATCAGAAATTTTCTGGAAGTAAATGAGGATAACAACACAACATATCAAAACTTATGGGATACGGCAAAAGCAGTATTGAGAGGCAAGTATATAGCAATAGGGGCCTATATCAAGAAATTGGAAAGGCACAAAATAGATGAGCTTTCACTGCATCTCAAGGACCTAGAAAATCTGCAGCAAACCAGACCCAAATATAGTAGGAGAAGAGAAATAATTAAAATCAGAGAAGAAATTAACAGGATTGAATCCAAATATCATTACAAAAAATCAGCCAAACGAAGAGCTGATTTTTTGAAAAATTAAACAAAATTGACACCCCATTGGCCCAACTAACTAAACAAAGAAGAGAAAAGACCCAAATCAATAAAATCAGAGATGAAAAAGGAAACGTAACAACAGACACCACAGAAATAAAAAGATTCATCAGAAATTACTACAAGGACTTGTATGCCAGCAAACAGGGAAACCTATCAGAAATGGATAGATTCCTGGACACATGCAATCTACCTAAATTGAACCATGAAGACATAGAAAACCTAAACAGACCCATAATTGAGACAGAAATTGATATAGTAATAAAGGCCCTCCCAACAAAGAAAAGCCCAGGACCAAATGGATTCACGGCTGAATTCTACCAGACATTTAAAGAAGAACTGACTCCAATTCTTCTTAAACTATTCAGAACAATCGAAAAAGAGGGAATCCTCCCAAATTCTTTCTATGAAGCCAGCATCACCTTAATCCCTAAGCCAGAGAAAGATGCAGCACTGAAAGAAAATTATAGACCAATATGCCTGATGATCATAGACGCAAAAATCCTCAATAAAATTCTGGCCAATAGAATGCAACAGCACATCAGGAAAATCATCCACCCAGACCAAGTGGGATTTATCCCTGGTATGCAGGGATGGTTCAACATTCGCAAATCAATCAATGTGATTCACCACATTAACAGACTGCAGAAGAAAAACCATATGATTATCTCAATAGATGCAGAGAAAGCATTCGATAAGATTCAACACCCTTTCATGTTGAAAACTCTAAGCAAATTGGGTATAGAAGGAACATTCCTCAATATAATCAAAGCAATTTATGAAAAGCCCACAGCCAGCATCCTATTGAATGGGGAAAAGTTGGAAGCATTTCCACTGAGATCTGGCACCAGAGAGGGAAGCCCACTCTCACCACTGCTAGTTAACATAGTTCTAGAAGTTTTAGCCAGAGCCATCAGACAAGAAAAAGAAATTAAAGGAATACAAATTGAGAAGGAAAAACTCAAACTATCCCTCTTTGCAGACGATACGATTCTTTACTTAGGGGATCCAAAGAACTTTACTAAGAGACTATTAGAACTCATAGAGGAGTGTGGCAAAGTGGCAGGATATAAAATCAATGCACAAAAATCAACAGCCTTTGTATACACAAGCAATACCATGGCTGAGAAAGAACTGCTAAGATCAATCCCATTCACAATAGCTACAAAAACAATCAAATACCTTGGAATAAACTTAACCAAGGGCGTTAAAGATCTCTACGCTGAGAATTACAAAATCTTAAAGAAAGAAATAGAAGAGGATACCAAAAAATGGAAAAATCTCCCATGCTCATGGATTGGAAGAATCAACATCTTCAAAATGTCCATTATCCTAAAAGCAATTTATAGATTCAACGCAATCCCTATCAAGATATCAATGACATTCTTCTCAGATCTAGAAAAAATGATGCTGACATTCATATGGAGGCACAGGAGACCTCGAATAGCTAAAGCAATCTTGTACAACAAAAACAAAGCTGGAGGCATCACAATACCAGATTTCAGGACATACTACAGGGCAGTTGTAATCAAAACAGCATGGTACAGGTACAGAAACAGATGGATAGACCAATGGAACAGAATTGAAACACCAGAAATCAACCCAAACATCTACACCCAACTTATATTTGATCAAGGATCTACCAATTCCTGGAACAAGGACAGTCTATTCAATAAATGGTGCTGGGAAAACTGGATTTCCACGTGCAGAAGCATGAAGCAAGACCCCTACCTTTTACCTTACACAAAATCCACTCAATATGGATTAAAGACCTAAATCTACGACCTGACACCATCAAGTTATTAGAGAACATTGGAGAAACCCTTCAAGATGTTGGCACATGCAAAGAGTTTCTGGAAAAGACCCGGGAGGCACAGACAGTCAAAGCCAAAATCAACTATTGGGATTGCATCAAATTGAGAAGTTTATGTACTGCAAAAGAAACAGGAGAGTGAAGAGACAACCGACAGAATGGGAAAACATATTTGCAAACTATGCAACAGATAAAGGGTTAATAACCAGAATCTACAAAGAGATCAAGAAACTCCACAAAAATAAAACAAACAACCCACTGAAGAGA
Organism: Oryctolagus cuniculus; assembly: GCF_964237555.1. Taxonomy (NCBI): domain Eukaryota; kingdom Metazoa; phylum Chordata; class Mammalia; order Lagomorpha; family Leporidae; genus Oryctolagus; species Oryctolagus cuniculus. Next base: position 85,440,316 of record NC_091445.1, on the reverse strand, counting down.
TGGGCCAGGGACCTCAATAGACATTTTTCAAAAGAGGAAATCCAAATGGCCAACAGGCATATGAAAAAATGTTCAAGGTCACTAGCAATCAGGGAAATGCAAATCAAAACCACAATGAGGTTTCACCTCACCCCGGTTAGAATGGCTCACATACACAAATCTACAATAACAGATGCTGGCGAGGATGTGGGGAAAAAGGGACACTAACCCACTGTTGGTGGAAATGCAAACTGGTCAAGCCACTATGGAAGTCAGTCTGGAGATTCCTCAGAAACCTGAATATAACCCTACCGTTCGACCCAGCCATCCCACTGCTTGGAATTTACCCAAAGGAATTTAAATTGGTAAACAAAATGCGGTCTGCACCCTAATGTTTATTGCAGCACAATTCACAATAGCCAAGACCTGGAACCAACCTAAATGCCCATCAACGGTAGACTGGATAAAGAAATTATGGGATATGTACTCTTTAGAATACTATACCGCAGTAAGAAACAACAAAATCCAGTCATTTGCAACAAAATGTAGGAATCTGGAACACATCATGCTGAGTGAAATAAGCCAGTCCCAAAGGGACAAATACCATATGTTCTCCCTGATCGGTGACATCTGACTGAACACCAAAAAGGAAACCTGTTGAAGTGAAATCGACACTATGAGAAACGGTGACTTGATCAGCATAGCCCTGACTGTTAATGAACAACTTAATACATTATCCCTCTTAGTAGTTTTTTTGTCTGTTCTACTTAATATGACAGGTTTAATTCTGTAATTAATACACAGTTATTCTTAAGTGTTGAAATTTAACTGAAATATGATCCCTGTTAAACATAAGAGTGGGAATAAGAGAGGGAAGGATGTACAATTTGGGACATGCTCAAGCTGACTTTCCCCAAATGGTAGAGTTAGAAACATACCAGGGGACTCCAATTCAATCCCATCAAGGTGGAATGTACCAATGCCATCTCACTATTCCAAGTGATCAATTTCAGTTCACAATTGATCATAATGAAAGGACTAAGAGTCAAAGGGAGCACATAAACAAGTCTAGTACCTGCTAATACTAACCGATAGAATAAATAAAGGGGAGAGTGATGCAACATGGGAAGCGAGATACTCAGCAGACTCATAGAATGGCAGATGTCCTAAATAGCACTCTGGCCTCAGAATCAGCCCTAAAGGCATTCGGATCTGGCTGAAAAGCCCATGAGAGTATTTCAGGCATGGAAAGCCAAGACACTCTGGCAAAAAAACAAAACAAAACAAAACAAAAAAACCACCTAAATGAGGGATCTCTTGAGTGAGATCCCAGTAGAAAGAACAGGTTTTCAAAGAAGGAGGTACCTTTCTCTGAATGGAGGAGGGAACCTCCACTTTGACTATGACCTTGTCTAAACAAGATAAGAGTCTGAGAACTCAAAAGGCTTCCATAGCCTTGGAAACTCGTGACTGGAGCATAGGGAGATTACTGATGCCATAAACAGGAGTGTGGATTTGTAAAGTCAACAACAGGAGTCACTGTGCACTTACTCCTCATGTAGGATCTCTGTCCTTAATGTGCTATACATTGTATTTGATGCTATAATGAGTACTCAAACAGTATATTTCACTTTGTGTTTCTATGGGGGTGCAAACTGTTGAAATCTTTACTTAATGTATACTAAACTGATCTTCTGTAAAAAAAAAAAAACAGAAATGATCAATTCCCAACTTGACTCTCACTGGGATTAAACATGACAATAGGTCTGATCTGATTTCATCATCATTTAAAAAATCATCTATTATTTTTCACTGTATGTTTCTGTGTGAGAGCAAACTGTTGAAATCTTTACTTAATGTATGCTAAACTGATATTCTGTATATAAATAGAATTGAAAATGAATTTATGTGAATGGAAGGGGAGAGGGAGTGGGAAAGGGGAGGGTTGTGGGTGGGAGGGACGTTGTGGGGGGGAAGCCATTGTAATCCATAAGCCGTACTTTGGAAATTTATATTCATTAAATAAAAGTTAAAAAAAAGAAGTGAATCTTAATGAAGAATGGGATGGGAGAGGGAGGTTTGTGGGTGGGAGGGTGTTTATGGGGGAAAACCTCTATAATTCAAAAGTTGTACTTTGGAAATTTATATTTATTAAATAAAAGTTAAAAAAAATCCAAGCTGCTCTACTTCCAAACCAGCTGGTCTACTTTCCAATGCTATGGCCTGGGAAAGCAGTAGAAGATGGCCCAAGTCCTTGGATCCCTGCACCTGCTTGGAGGACTCAGAGGAAGTTCCTGGCTCCTGGCTTCAGATAGGCCTGGCTCTGGCCATTGCTGCCATTTGGGGAGTGAACCAGTAGATGAAGACCCTGTCTCTCTTTCTTTCTGCCTCTGCCTTTCTGTAACTCTATCTTTCACAAAAATAAACAAATCTTAAAAAAAAAGAAAGAAATCTGAGGTTAGCCTGAGTTTTGGTATTTGTAATTAACTATTCTTCTTATGTTTATGTTTAAAGGAATTTTTTCTTTATTCTATGAAATATCCTGCAAGCATGTGTAGTGATATATTATTTGTTAATCAAAGCTGAGATTCATCAATGTAGAAAGAATGGGGGTGAGCACTGGAACCAACCCAAACAAATCAATGGTGGTATACCTGGTTATTAATATATCTTGACGAAGAGGCTATATGGTATAAATATAGTAACACAAAAATAGTCTGTACCTTAAATCTCAGCCACTATTATGAAAAACTGAGAATTAGGTGGGAGTAGGATGTGGGCTTAAAATGAGCTACAGCAATATCATAACAGGAGAGAGGAGAGTAGAGAGAAGTATTTAACCACTGGCGTCATTTAGAATTATTGCTGCATAGTAATAATAAAAAAGCAGATTAACTGCTTGTTGGTTTTCTGTTTTTAAAGATTTATATATTTGCAAGGCAGCAGGATAAGACAGGGAGGGAGAAAGAAAGAGACTGATTGATCGTCCATCTGCTGGTTCACTTTCTAAATGCTCACAACAGCCAAAGCTGGGCCAAGTGGAAGTCAGGATCCTGGAACTCCACATGCTCTCCCACGTAGGTGGTAAGGAGCCAAGTACTTGGAGCATCATCTGCTGCCTTACCAGGTGCAGTAGCTGGAATCTGAATTGGAAGCAGAGTAGCTGGCATTCTAACATGGGATGAGGGTATCTCAAGCAGCTGCTTAACCTGATGTGCCTCAATGTTTGCCTCTGGTTGGTTTTATTTTTCTTGTTTTTAAATTCTTTATACACATACATTTACTCAGCCCATTCAATCATTTATTTTACTTACTGGAAAGGCAGGCAGACAGACAGACAGACACACATGTACACACAGAGGCATGACAGATAGATCTCCCATCACTCGTTCACTTCCCCCAAATACCTGAAACAGCAGGAACTGGGCCAGGCTGGAGCCAGGAGCACGAAGCTCCATCTGGGTCTTCCACATTAGGTGGCAGGGACCCAAGCACTTGAGCCATTATCTACTGTCTCCCAAGGTGCATCTTAGCCAGAACTCAAACCAGGAGCAGAACCAGGACCTGGATCCAGGCACTCTCATACGGGATGTGGGTGTCCAAATGCCCACCCTTCCTGAGCCCACTCAGAAGCTCCTATTTGCTGCCCTCTCCTATGCCATGTCTCTAGTGGGGGATTGGAATACAGAGCTTACTATTGATTTTGGAAAGCAATATAAATTAAAGAATGTCTTTAAGGATGACCACTACTAGAATTTAAAAGAACTCCAAACACAGGAAAATTTAAGGTAAAGAGGAGGAGGGGAAACTTCTAGTGAATAACTGGAGTGAAATAACTAGGTGGATCATACCACAGTTACTAACTATATTAACTAGGTAGAATACAACAAACTAAAGATACTGGAAAGTATCTGAAATAAAACTAGAGGAAAATTTTCTCTCAAAAAACTGCAACTGGAGGGGGTAAGAACTGAAGATTTGTGGTTTGTTCTGAGAAGGGGTTGACCTGATGATTTTCTCCGCCCCCCAGTGCTGCTAAGTTAGTAAGCCACAGGTATAAACCACAGCCCTGTCAATCAAGGTGCCAGAGCTGACTTTAAGGTTGAAAAATCAGCTGGAAATTTAAAGGGAAAATTTTGAATGGGAAAATAACAAAGAGTGAAACCCCAAATCTGAGTATAAACTCTGTGAATTCCTAAACTACTCAGCTATGATGGTGACTCTAGTGTATTCAGCAAAAAGCAGAAAAATGGCTCCTCATAGTATGACAGCCAAGTTTGCTGGCCTTTTAAAAATTGTGTAAGTTTCTCAGCACTATAACAAAAGACATGACACAGGCTACACATGAAGAGAAGAGGTTTATTTAGCTCAGATCTGGTTCAAGAGCTCGCTGCTTGCAGATGGCAATGTTGGGGGCCTGTTGGAGCAGGTAACCATATCTCAAACCAGAAGACAGACATGGCTCCCCTTATAACAACCAACTTGCTCTGGAGTGAACTTAAGGGCCACATGAGAACCACATTCTCAGAGCATGACCCCTAATGACTTAAGTACCTCCTACTCAGGCCCCACCTCTTAAAGGTTCCATAGCAGTTTTCAATGCTGCTGCCCTAGACCAAGTTCCTAACACAGGAACCTCTTGAATGGGGAGAGGGGAGGCACAAACCATATTCAAACGGTAGCATAAACTAAGTGCATATTGCAGTTGTGTGCAGTTTGTGCAGGATAAAGCTGAAATTAAGGGCTTGAAGTGTCAACTGACAGAACCTCTACAGAGTATCTTAAAATTAAAAAGGGATTCTAAGAAATAAGGAATCTAGGGAGAGTATTCAAACATGAGTATAATGTCTGACAAATCTTGAACGATTTTTCAAATTACACAGGCATATGGTATACACCAGGAGTCAAGTTGACACCAGTAAGCACAAGTCATAAGACTAGAACATAAATGTTGTGGCACAGTGGTTGAGCCACTGACTGTATGCCAGCATCTATTATCCAAGTGGTGATTTGAGTCTCAGATATTCTACTTCCCATCCAGCTTCCTGCTAATGTGTCAAGTACATGGGCCTCTGGCTTCTGCCTGATGCAGACCTGGGTGTTGCAGCTATTTTAGGAGTAATCCAGTGGATGGAAGATCTCTCTCTGTGTCTCCCTCTTTTTCTGTTGCTCTGCCTTTCAAATATATATATATATATATGTGTGTGTGTGTGTGTGTGTACACGTATATATATAAATAAGTAAACAAATACATTTTTAAAAGATTAGAATACATATATTAGTAGTTGTGTAACACAGAAAACAATTGCAATTTGAACACAAGCAAGTAACAACAACCTTCAGATAAATACAACAGAGTTATAAGTTACTACACCGTATTATTGTATAATGTCTAGTTTCCAACAAAATATTACTAGATAGGCAAAAAAGAAAAGTGGGACCCTTACTCAAGAAGCATGGGGGTCAATAAAAATGACTCCAAGAGGGTCCACACATTGACTTCACAGAGATAAAGGTGTCAAAACAATCATTATAAATGCTTATAAAATAAAAAAAACTATATTCAATGAAATAAAGTAAATGATCTTTGTTAAAATTTTTGGACAATTCTGGTCTTTTCCTGTTCCACATAAATTTTTGAATCAGTTTCTAAATTCTCCCCAAAAAAGCCTGCATGACTTTTGATAGAGATTCTGTTGATTCTGTAGATTTGGAGAGAATTGATATCTTTATAATGTTGAGTCTTCAAATCCAAGAATATATGGAAATTCTCTCCATTTACTTAGAATTTTTCTCAACAATATTTTACAATTTCGGTTTGCAAGTCAGTAACTTCTTTTGAATTTTTTCCTAAGTATTTTGTCCTTTTTGATGCTATTGTGAATTAAATTATTTTATTTCTCTTTCAGATTGGTCATTCATAGTATAAAGAAATGACTTACTTTTGTAAATTGATCCTGCATTTTGTGATTTTACTGAACTTCTTTATTCAAACAGCTTTTCTTCCCCCAAAGAAACATTTATTTAAGGAATACAAACTTTATGCATTTCATAAGTACAGCTTTAGCAATATAGTGATTCTTCCCACCATACCTGCCCTCCCACCCACACTCCCACTCCTCCTCCCCCTTCCATTCTGAGTCCCATTCTCCACTAAGATCTATTTTCAATTAACTTTATACACAGAAGACCAACTCTATACTAAGTAAAGATCAAACAACTTTTTTAAAAACAAACTTTAAATGTCAAAATAATTTAGAGAATTCTTGTGAAGATAGGACAGTTTCCATAGACCCCATTCAAATTCTTTTTTGCGTTTGACTTCTTCAGAATATTCTGCATGCAAAATTATGTCATGTGCAAGTGAAAAGTTTTACTTCTTTCTTTACAATCTGGATGGCTTTCACTTCTTTTTCCTGCCTCATTGGAGTGGCTACATTTTCTAGTTAATGCTGACTAGGACTAGTGAGAGTGATCAACCTTGTGTTGTTCATAATCTCAGGGGGAAAGCATTCAGAGTGTCTCCAGTAAGTCTGTGAACTGTAGGTTGTGCAGAGATGCCCCTTGATAAGGCAGGACGTTTATTTCAATTTCTCACTTGTTGAAAGCTTAACCATGAATGGCCATAGGATTCTGTTAAATGCTTTTTCTGTTTCTACTGAGGTGATTATGTAGTTTTGTTTTTTTTTTTGTCATTCATTCTCCTAATTGGATATGTTACATTAATTTCTCCCTGGCACTTCCTTCCCTTCCTCCTTTCCCCTGTATCTTACAGTGTTTCCTAGGATATCTGACAATCTGTTAAACAGTGGTGGTGATAGAGGTCAGTCTTGTCTTATTTCTGTTCATACAGAGAACATATTTAAAGTTCATTAGGTAAAATTTTGCTGTTGGTTCACCAACCTAAGAAAGGTCCTTTATTCATTTGATGTTAGGAATGTTTAATAATAAACACTTAACTTTATCAAAGATTTATTTTTGCATCATTTGCCATAATAATTAAGTTTTCTATTTCAGTATATTAATATGGCAAATTAGATGGATAGATTTCTCTGATGTTAAATCATTCTTAACATTCTTGGGATAAACTCTAAAGAACACAATTTTGAAATGTACTACTGGATTGAAAATTACTTTCTTAAAAGTAATCATACATACAGATTTATACATAGAGCTCACGTGGTTTGTAATTTTATCTTCCTGTTTTAATCGGGTTTATAATCATGGTTATATTAACCTCCTAAAATAGGCTGAGCAACTTCAGACTTGTTAAGGCTTTTTGAAAAAAGAGATTTTTGGCTCCCATTTCATTTTCTTTAATGTTCACTTAATTGTTCAAGTTTTAGTTCCTTATTTGAGCAAATTTGGCACTTTTTAGTCTCCTAGATGTGTTTATTTATCCTGGTTCAATTGAGCAAATGACCAACTGGCCATATTCCAAGAGGTTGCCGCACTCTGGGGTATCTTACTGATTGATTGGACCAGTTCCATCAGTCTACAATAACTACTGCAAAATATAATTCAATAGAAATAATAGTTTTTCCCTTGCTCTATTCTCACATGGAATGTCAGAGCCTACACCACAACAGAAAACAGTATATCAGTGTCATATTAGATGTAACAGAAAGTTACAGCTGAGGAATCAAATTTTGTTTGTGAAATGCTGAAATTTTAAGTGAGCAAAGGGAGGTTCATCTGGATTATAGCAGAAGCAGAAATGGGCTCCTAGAGTTATGGAAAAGTTTGGAAAAAATGGGACCAGAGTGACAAAAAGGTATCCCATATAGCGTCCTTGAGGGCAAGGGCCGCATCTAATCTCTTCCCTTTCCTATCAGTGCCACGCACAAGTAAGTCCCTGTTGTCAGGGCAGCTACTTTCAATTAGCGGATAAACTGAAGGTCGGAGGGATGATCAGAGGAGGAATCACAGAACTGGTTGCAGAACAGGTTTTACGTTGGACTAACGATCACCCCCAATTTTCCCTTCCCATTTTCCTGTAAAGGGGGCAAAATCCTTACAGGGAGGAGGCATGAGGCGCACAGTAAACGTCTGCGCAGCAAGATTTTTAAAAAACAAACTTTTGACTACGCTCTGAATTATGAGCTCTGTTACTCTGCCGTCTGCTTCGGAGATCCCCCGAAAACAATGAACAAGGGGCGCCAGGGTTTCCCTTAGGCCCTCAAGGGCCCGCACACCACAGGGCGAGGCCTACGGGTCCCTAGGTCGCGTCGGGGCGGTCGGTGCACACAGGCCTCGCCTCGGAGAGGAGGGGAGGATGCCGGGACCACGCCTCGCGCATGCGCCGACGACCCTCCAGCTGCAGCCCAGGTCCTCGCGCGCGGTGGACCGGCCACGGTGGCTCAGCCCCCATCCGGACCTTCCCAGGAAATGGAGGCCGAGGCGGAGGCCCTCGCTGCAGCACCGCCTCAGCTCCTGGAGGCGGAGGCAGAGCACTCTCTGAACACGTCGGGGGACAGGCCAGGAGACGTCGGTCCCTACGACTTGACCATCCTTCATTTCAACGATGTTTACGAGGTGGACCCGCGGCCTGAGGAGCCGGTGGGAGGCGCCGCCAGGTGGGGGCCGCCATCTTGCCCGCCAGACCCTTGGAGGGCACATGAGGGTGGTGACTGGAAACCTGGCAGAGGCGGGGAATGGCAGGACTTCGGTTAGAACTCTGCAGGCGGTTGTTGCAGCTCGCTGCCGGCCCTAGTTAGTAAATTCAGGAGTTAGGGATTGGTGTGGGGGAAATACTAGAACTGGTTCTACTTGTGGAAAAATGGGCATGAAAACCTTCTTGAATGTGAACAATAGAGGATGATATATTTAGTCCCAACTGGGATCAAATCCAGCTTTTCCACTAACCATTTGTGTTATCTTGGACAAGGAGGTAACATTTCTTGAGTATTTCATCATTTAAAAAAAAAAAGGATAAATTGAGGTAATTTATGCAAAGCATCCATCAGAATGTCTAACCTGTGATTAAACAGTACTGGTTAAAATTTTTTTCCTCTTTATTATAAAATTGTCAGCGCTCAGTGAGACATGTAACTGCTAATAATAGTCAGGAACCCAAGTTTTCTTAGCACATCTTTTGTTCCTTCTTTGCCAAGACTGCTACAAACTTCAATATAGGGCTTAATCAAGAAAAGAAAACATTATACTGGGATTGAAAAAACAGCCAGGATGTGGCTAGGTGGTGCAGTAGGAATCCTGTACGGAGACAAGACACCAAGGCCTTTTAACAGGAAGGCCCAGGTGGAATTTCTTTTTTTTTTTTTTTTTTATCTTTTATTTAATGAATATAAATTTCCAAAGTACGACTCATGTGTTACAATGGCTTCCCCCCCCATACCGACCCTCCCACCCACAACCCTCCCCCCTCCCACCCCCTCTCCCCTTCCACTCACATCAAGATTCATTTTCGATTATCTTAATATACAGAAGATCAGCTTAGTATACCTTACTTATCTAAAAGCCTGAGCCTTGAACAAAGAGGGGTTTTTTCCTTATATATGGTTTTAGCCTCTTTGTCTCCCTTAAATGGTTACAAGCATATATTTAATTGGATATTCTAATGTTAATGGCAGCCACAGGACTGCTCCACATGGGAGCAGAGTTACTGATGACACTGTCTGCTGTCTGGCCAGGGTTAACATCATTGCTTGGTTCTAACAGGCAGAACCTGAAATGGTTCCATGTGAGTAGGTAGGGACTACAGTTTTTGCATTCATAAGCAAGTAGATAATAATTGCTTTTCATTCTCAGGATAGATTCCTCCCTTTTTCTTCTTTTGACCTTGGGAAGGCCTCTACCACGACTTTAATCTAATCATGTCAGCTAGAAATAAATTTGCTTAGAAGACAAGGCCTCTGCCACAGTGGAGAAGGAAACATTTCAGGATTAGCACTTTAGGTGGCATAGGTTCTTCTAGGTTTGAATTTTTTCTTTCTACTTGTGTGTCGTAAGACAGGTCATTTTGACCTCTTTGGAGTTTATTTTCCTTTTTTGTTTTTTTGAGTCAAGAGGTTGGACTCCATACATCTGACATTGTTCTGATTCAAAGATGAAAAATATTAGGAAATAGGGGAATAACAATGAGGACTAAGGTAAGGCAGTGTTGTATTAATGTAAAAAAGTAGTGGAATATAAAACTTGGCATTGTAGAAAACAATAGTTTGGCTGGAAGTTGAGTTTTAGTCTAGGTTTTGAGGATGATATATAAAGGTCTGTGATGTGATCCAAGAAGTGGTTTGGAAACATTGAGAAAAACGGTAAGGGTGATTTGGAGTGGAAAATATTAGGGTGGGGGAAAACTCTTAAGAGGAGAAATAATTGCGTATAGTCAGTTGATACCAAGAGTCAAATGGAACAGATGGATTTGAGACAACACATTCAAAGAACAAGAAGATGTGGTTACTCAGTGTGTGTGCGTGTGTGTGTGTGTGTGTGTGTGCGCGCGCGAAAGGAGAGCAATAGGGGTCAGAAGAAAAGGGAAGGGAGCTGCAGTTGTCCTGTTGTTTAATACTGGGAAAGCGATAGCATTGAACTGTTGCTGAAGGAGGAGTTAGTGTGATGGGAATTGGTGTTGGGAAGGGAATGTTTAATCAGTTGAACTTGAGAAACTTGCTGATTATGTAGGCAGAAATAAATGGCAAATATTTGGGCAGATATCAGCTCCCAATCAGCTTTTCTCTTTAGAGTCTTTTAATTATTCTTTTCTACTGCAAACTCTTTTGTATATGTATAACTCTTCTGTACCTTGGGAAGAAAATCCTATTCTTTAAATCTGAGACTTCTCTATGGAGAAGTCCATTTGAGGTGGTACTGGCTGTTTTGGAGGCTAGCAAGTACCTCTTTCTAGGGGTGGGCTCATTTCTTTTTTTTCAGACATCCCTGCTTACAGTCAGTCCATTTTTTTTTATTTGACAGATAGAGTTAAACAGTGAGATAGAGACAGAGAGAAAGGTCTTCCTTCCGTTGGTTCACCCCCCAAATGGTTGCTACGGCTGGTGCGCTGTGCCAATTGAAACCAGGAGCCAGGTGCTTCCTCCTGGTCTCCCATGCGGGTGCAGGGGCCCAAGCACATGAACCATCCTCCATTGCCCTCCCGGGCCACAGCAGAGAGCTGGACTGGAAGAGGAGCAACTGGGACTAGAACTTGTTGCCCATATGGGATGCCAGTGCCGCAGGCGGAGGATGAACCAAGTGAGTCATGGCACCAGCCCAAGTCCATGTGTTTTTCAGAGAAGACTGTCAAGTGCTAGACACTCTGGGACATGTATTTAGAATCAGAGGCTGAAGATCAGGAAGCTACTTATGCCCTTGATTTCCTTTAATAGCTAGAACTGTGGTATTTTAATTTACATCAAAATGCAAACTACTCAGAGCAGAAACTTTGTTTTTACCATCACATTATTCTCAGGACCCATGATAGTATCTGCTACAAAGTAGGTACTGAATATATACTTTTTGAGTGGATGAGTATGGTGCGTACCGGAACATTCTGAACAGATGGAATGGCTGTGAATGGTATATTTGATTGTAACTTCATCTGACTATGGTTGTGGTGGTGGTATGATAGTGAGCTGAATTCTGTTGATTCTTGGTCATTGAATTATTTTTGTTTTTAATAAACTTTATATTTTGAACTGTTTTAGATTAATAAAAAATCATGAAGATCATACAAAGAGTTTGCATGTTTCCCCTATTTACTATGGTATATTTCTTATATAATGAGCCAAAGTCAATATGGTATTTTTTAAAAATTTATTTATTTGAAAGAGTTACAGAGAGAGAGGGAGAGGCAGAGAGAGAGGTCTTCCATCCACTGGTTCACTCCCCAATTGGCTGCAAAGGCCGGAGCTGCGCCAGACTGAAGCCTGGAGCCAGGCGCTTCTTCCGGGTCTCTCACGTGGGTGCAGGGGCCCAAGGACTTGGGCCATCTTCTACTGCTTTCCCAGGCCACAGCAGAGAACTGGATCGGAAGTGGAGCAGCCAGGACTCAAACTGGCATCCATATGGGATGCTGGCACTGCAGGTGGTGGCTTTACCTGCTACGCCACAGTGCTGGCCCCAATATGGTATTATTAACCAGCATCAATATTTGATTCGGATTTTCTTAGTTTTTATTTAATGTGCTTTTCCTGTTTCAGGATCCTACATAGCAGTGTTGGGGAACTATCTATTTATTTATTTATTTATTTATTTTGCCATGGATAATTTGGATATTTCTTTTTTTTTTTAACTTTTATTTAATGAATATAAATTTCCAAAGTACGATTTATGGATTACAATGGCTTCCCCCCCATACCGTCCCTCCCACCCGTAACCCTCCCCTTTCCCACTCCCTCTCCCCTTCCATTCACATCAAGATTCATTTTCTATTATCTTAATATACAGAAGATCAGCTTAGTATACATTAAGTAAGGATTTCAATAGTTTGCTCCCACACAGAAACATAAAGTGAAAAATAATAGATGATTTTTTTAAAATGATGATGAAATCAGATCAGACCTATTGTCATGTTTAATCCCAGTGAGAGTCAAGTTGGGAGTTGATAATTTCTTTTCTTTTTTTTTTCTTTTTTTTTTTTTTTTACAGAGGATCAGTTTAGTATGCATTAAGTAAAGATTTCAACAGTTTGCACCCCCATAGAAACACAAAGTGAAATATATTGTTTGAGTACTCGTTATAGCATTAAATCTCAATGCACAGCACATTAAGGACAGAGATCCTACATGAGGAGTAAGTGCACAGTGACTCCTGTTGTTGACTTTACCAATTGACACTCCTGTCTATGGCATCAGTAATCTCCCTATGCTCCAGTCATGAGTTTCCAAGGCTATGGAAGCCCTCTGAGTTCTCCGACTCTTATCTTGTTTAGACAAGGTCATAGTCAAAGTGGAGGTTCTCTCCTCCCTTCAGAGAAAGGTACCTCCTTCTTTGAAGACCTGTTCTTTCCACTGAGATCTCACTCACAGAGATCTTTTGCCAGAGTGTCTTGGCTTTCCATGCCTGAAATACTCTCATGGGCTTTTCAGCCAGATCGGAATGCCTTTAGGGCTGATTCTGAGGCCAGAGTGCTATTTAGGACATCTGCCATTCTATGAGTCTGCTGAGTATCTCACTTCCCATGTTGGATCACTCTCCCCTTTATTTATTCTATCGGTTAGTGTTAGCAGATACTAGACTTGTTTATGTGCTCCCTTTGACTCTTAGTCCTTTCATTATGATCAATTGTGGACTGAAATTGATCACTTGGACTAGTGAGATGGCATTGGTACATTCCACCTTGATGGGATTAAATTGGAGTCCCCTGGTATGTTTCTAACTCTACCATTTGGGGCAAGTCAGCTTGAGCATGTCCCAAATTATATATCTCTTCCCTCTCTTATTCCTACTCTTATGTTTAACAGGGATCACATTTCAGTTAAATTTCAACACTTAAGAATAACTGTGTATTAATTACAGAGTTAAACCAGTCATATTAAGTAGAACAGACAAAAAAAACTACTAAGAGGGATAATGTATTAAGTTGTTCATTAACAGTCAGGGCTATGCTGATCAAGTCACCGTTTCCCATTGTGTCCATTCCACTTCAACAGGTTTCCTTTTTGGTGTTCAGTCAGTTGTCACCGATCAGGGAGAACATATGGTATTTGTCCCTTTGGGACTGGCTTATTTCACTCAGCATGATGTGTTCCAGATTCCTCCATTTTGTTGCAAATGACTGGATTTTGTTGTTTCTTACTGCGGTATAGTATTCTAAAGAGTACATATCCCATAATTTCTTTATCCAGTCTACCGTTGATGGGCATTTAGGTTGGTTCCAGGTCTTAGCTATTGTGAATTGAGCTGCAATAAACATTAGGCTGCAGACTGCTTTTTTGTTTGCCAATTGAAATTCCTTTGGGTAAATCCCAAGGAGTGGGATGGCTGGGTCAAACGGTAGGGTTATCTTGAGGTTTCTGAGGGATCTCCAGACTGACTTCCATAGTGGCTTCACCAGTCTGCATTCCCACCAACAGTGGGTTAGTGTCCCTTTTTCCCCACATCCTCGCCAGCATCTGTTGTTGGTAGATTTCTGAATGTGAGCCATTCTAACCAGGGTGAGGTGAAACCTCATTGTAGTTTTGATTTGCATTTCCCTGATTGCTAATGACCTTGAACATTTTTTCATGTGCCTGTTGGCCATTTGGATTTCCTCTTTTGAAAAATGTCTATTGAGGTCCTTGGCCCATCTCTTAATTGGGTTGTTGGTTTTGTTTTTGTGGAGTTTCTTGATCTCTTTGTAGATTCTGGTTATTAACCCTTTATCTGTTGCATAGTTTGCAAATATGTTTTCCCATTCTGTCGGTTGTCTCTTCACTCTCCTGTTTCTTTTGCAGTACATAAACTTCTCAATTTGATGCAATCCCAATAGTTGATTTTGGCTTTGACTGCCTGTGCCTCCCGGGTCTTTTCCAGAAACTCTTTGTCGGTGCCAATATCTTGAAGGGTTTCTCCAATGTTCTCTAGTAACTTGATGGTGTCAGGTTGTAGATTTAGGTCTTTAATCCATATTGAGTGGATTTTTGTGTAAGGTGTAAGGTAGGGGTCTTGCTTCATGCTTCTGCACGTGGAAATCCAATTTTCCCAGCACCATTTATTGAATAGACTGTCCTTGTTCCAGGAATTGGTTTTGTATCCTTGATCAAATATAAGATGGCTGTAGATGTTTGGATTGATTTCTGGTGTTTCAATTCTGTTCCATTGGTCTATCCATCTGTTTCTGTACCAGTACCATGCTGTTTTGATTACAACTGCCCTGTAGTATGTCCTGAAATCTGGTATTGTGATGCTTTTGGCTTTGTTTTTGTTGTACAAGATTGCTTTAGCTATTCGAGGTCTCTTGTGCCTCCATATAAATTTCAGCACCAATTTTTCCAGATCTGAGAAGAAGGTCTTCGGTATCTTGATTGGTATTGCATTGAATTTATAAATTGCTTTTGGGAGAATGGACATTTTGATGATATTGATTCTTCCAATCCATAAGCATGGAAGATTTTTCCATTTCTTGGTATCCTCTTCTATTTCTTTCTTTAAGGTTTTGTAATTTTCATCGTAGAGATCTTTAACGTCCTTGGTTAAGTTTATTCCAAGGTATTTGATTGTTTTTGTAGCTATTGTGAATGGGATTGATCTTAGCAGTTCTTTCTAAGCCATGGCATTGTCTATGTATACAAAGGCTGTTGATTTTTGTGCATTGATTTTATACCCTGCTGCTTTGCCAAAATCTTCTATGAGTTCCAATAGTCTCTTAGTAGAGTTCTTTGGGTCCCCTAAATAAAGAATCATGTCATGTGGAAAGAGGGATAGTTTGAGTTCTTCCTTCCCAATTTGTATCCCTTTAATTTCTTTTTCTTGCCTAATAGCTCTGGCTAGAACATCCAGAACTATATTGAATAGCAGTGGTGAGAGTGGACATCCCTGTCTGGTCCCAGATCTCAGTGGAAATGCTTCCAACATTTCCCCATTCAATAGGATGTTGGCTGTGGGTTTTTCATAGATTGCTTTGATTGTATTGAGGAATGTTCCTTCCAAACCCAGTTTGCTTAGAGTTTTCATCATGAACGGGTGTTGTATTTTATCAAATGCTTTCTCGGCATCTATTGAGATAATCATATGGTTTTTCTTCTGCAGTCTGTTAATGTGGTGTATCACATTGATTGTCTTGCGCACATTAAACCATCCCTGCATACCAGGGATAAATCCCACTTGGTCTGGGTGGATGATCTTTCTGATGTGTTGTTGCATTCTATTGGCGAGAATTTTATTGAAGATTTTTGCATCTATGTTCATCAGGGATATTGGTCTGTAATTCTCTTTCAGTGCTGCATCTTTTTCCGGCTTAGGAATTAAGGTGATGCTGGCTTCATAGAAAGAATTTGGGAGGATTCCCTCTTCTTCGATTGTTCTGAATAGTTTGAGAAGAATTGGAGTTAGTTCTTCTTTAAATGTCTGGTAGAATTCAGCAGTGAATCCATCTGGTCCTGGGGTTTTCTTTGTTGGGAGGGCCTTTATTACTGTTTCAATTTCTGTCTCAGTTATGGGTCTGTTTAGGTTTTCGATGTCTTCCTGGTTCAATTTAGGTAGGTTGCATGTGTCCAGGAATGTATCCATTTCTGATAGGTTTCCCTGTTTGCTGGCATACAAGTCCTTCTAGTAATTTCTGATGATTCTTTTTATTTCTGTGGTGTCTGTTGTTACGTTTCCTTTTTCATCTCTGATTTTATTGATTTGGGTCTTTTCTCTTCTTTCTTTAGTTAGTTGGGCCAATGGGGTGTCAATTTTGTTTATTTTTTCAAAAAACCAGCTCCTCGTTTGGCTGATTTTTTGGAATGTTTTTCTTGATTCAATCCTGTTAATTTCTTCTCTGATTTTAATTATTTCTCTTCTCCTACTAGATTTGGGTCTGGTTTGCTGTAGGTTTTCTAGATCCTTGAGGTGAATTGAAAGCTCATCTATTTGGTGCCTTTCCAATTTCTTGATGTAGGCACCTATTGATATAAACTTTCCTCTTAACACTGCTTTTGCTGCGTCCCATAAGTTTTGGTATGTTGTGCTGTTATCCTCATTTACTTCCAGAAAGTTTTTGATTTCTCTTTTGATTTCTTCTATGACCCATTGTTCATTCAGGAGCATGTTGTTCAATCTCCATGTATTTGCATATGCTCTAGGGATTCCTGAGTTGCTAATTTCCAACTTCATTCCTTTATGGTCTGAGAAGCTGCATGGTATGATTCTAATTCTCTTGAATTTGCTGAGACTTGCTTTATGGCCTAGTATGTGGTCAATCCTAGAGAAGGTTCCATGTACTGCTGAGAAGAATGTAAAATCTTTAGCTGTAGGATTGAAAGTTCTGTAGATATCTGTTAGATCCATTTGGGCTATAGTGTCGTTTATATCTACTGTATCCTTGTTGATCTTCTGTCCTATTGATCTGTCTATTTCTGAGAGTGGAGTATTGAAGTCCCCCAGTACTATTGTATTGGGGTCTAAGTCTCCCTTTAAGTTCGTTAACAAATCTTTTATATAAACCGGTGCCCTGTAGTTAGGTGCATATACATTGATAATTGTTATATCTTCCTGTTGAATTGATCCCTTAATCATTATGTAGTGTCCCTCTTTGTCTCTCTTAACGTTTTTTGTGGTAAAGTTTATGGTGTCTGATATTAAGATGGCTACGCCCGCTCTTTTTTCATTTCTGTTGGCATGGTATATCTTTTTCCAGCCTTTCACTTTCAGTCTGTATGGATCTTTGTTGAAAGATGTGTTTCTTGTAAGCAGCAAATAGATGGGTTTTGTTCCTTAACCCAATCAGCCAATCGGTGTCTTTTAACTGGACAGTTCAGGCCATTCACGTTCAATGTGACTAATGATAAGTGGTAACTTTGCCCTGCCATTTGCCAAAGATAAGTTCTAATATATGCTTTGAATTCCCTGTGATCTTTTGCTGTGAGCTTTCCTTCCTTGGTTTCCTTCTTTTACCTTCTTTCATATTGATGACCGTGTTTCTGTGTTTCTGTGTGTAACACATCTTTAAGCATCTTTTGCAGGGCTGGACGAGTGGCAACAAATTCTTTCAATTTCTGTTTGTTATGAAAAGTCTTTATTTCACCTTAATTCACAAATGATAGCTTTGCAGGATATAATATTCTGGGCTGGCAGTTGTTCTCTCTTAGTACCTGGGCTATATCTCGCCATTCCCTCCTAGCTTGTAGAGTTTCTGATGAGAAGTCAGCTGTGAGTCTGATTGGAGATCCTCTGAGAGTAATCTGACGTTTCTCTCTTGCACATTTTAGGATCTTTTCTTTTTTTTTTATTTTTTTATTTTTTTTATTTTTATTTTTTTTTATTTATTTTTTTTGACAGGCAGAGTGGACAGAGAGAGAGAGAGACAGATTGAAAGGTCTTCCTTTTGCCGTTGGTTCACCCTCCAATGGCCGCCGTGGCTGGCGCGCTGCGGCCAGTGCACTGCGCTGATCCGATGGCAGGAGCCAGGAGCCAGGTGCTTTTGCTGGTCTCCCATGGGGTGCAGGGCCCAAGCACCTGGGCCATCCTCCACTGCACTCCCTGGCCACAGCAGAGAGCTGGCCTGGAAGAGGGGCAACCGGGACAGAACCGACGCCCCGACCGGGACTAGAACCCGGTGTGCCGGCGCCGCTAGGCGGAGGATTAGCCTAGTGAGCCGCGGCGCCGGCCTACGATCTTTTCTTTATGTTTCACTGTGGAGAGTTTAATTACAACGTGTCGTGGTGAGGATCTCTTTTGGTCGTGTTTATTAGGGGTTCTGTGAGCTTCCTGTACTAGGATTTCTCTGTCCTTCTCCAAACCTGGGAAATTTTCTGCTAATATCTCACTAAAAAGGCCTTCTAATCCTTTCTCCCTCTCCATGCCTTCAGGAACTCCTAGAACCCAAATGTTGGGTTTTTTAATAGTATCCTGAAGATTCCTGACAATATGTTTTAGATTTCTAATTTCCTCTTCTTTTCTTTGGTTTGACTGTATCCTTTCCTGTTCTCTGTCTTCTAAGTCAGATATTCTCTCTTCTGCTTCTCCCATTCTGTTTGTAAGGCTCTCTATTGTGTTTTTCATTTGATCTATTGAATTCTTCACTGCAGTCACTATCCCACTTTCCTGTTCTACTAGTTTCTGTGTTTCATTTTGATTCCTCCTTAATATTTCATTTTCACGAGAGAGATTTTCTATCTTGTCCATTAAGGATTTCTGTAGTTCAGGAATTTGTTTTTGAGAACTTCTTAATGTTCTTATCAATTTTTTGAGATCTGCTTCTTGCATTTCTTCTGTGTCATCATCCTCATAATCTTGAATTGGGGTGTCTTTTTCATTTGAGGGCTTCATGGTGACTTCCTTGTTTTTATTACCTTGGTTTTTGCGTTTCTTATTTGGCATATTGGAGATATTTGGTTTCTTCACTGTGGTGCTTTTTCTTGTTATACTATGACTCTAGATTAAGTGGACTATCTGTTTTTGATGGAGCCTTAGGGCTTGAGATGGGTGTGGCCTGAGAGCTCTGTTTGGTGTGCCAAAGGTGACACTCCCAGGTTAGGCGTGGTAAACCTCTCTCTCTCTCTCTCTCTCTCTCTCTCTCTCTCTCTTTTTGATTCAAAAGGGAAGTTATTCTGCACAGCTGAACGAAGTTGGAGGTAGTTAGCAAGCAAATGATATACCCGCAGGAGCCAGAGATCAGAAGCTCTTTCCCAAGGACCACACAGGGAATCTGTTCGGCCTTCAGAGTGGGCTCAAATTCTCCTTCAGTCTCCCACTGGGTTGCCAAAGTTACGGAATTGTAGCGTCTCTGGAGAGTGCTCACGTGAATTCCGTGAGTTCTCTCCCCCACCGTCTCTTTTTTCACAGTCTCAGTTCAGTAGCACCACAAATTTACTAGGTCCTAATCTCCTGTTAATTCGCCCCGCCCAGAGTCAGGTTTTTCTGCTAGGCTCAGGGCCGGTGCAGCCCTGAGGTCGCTCTGCTTATGATGTATGTCCAAGATGGCGCCTGCTCTTTGTCTTGCTCGCCCTTGAGAGGTGAGCGGAGAGAGAGAAACCCGTGTCCGTACCAGTCACCTTTTTTTTTTTTCCTCTCTCTCTCTTCCAGTTAGCTTGGTGAAGTTCCCCCCCGCCCCCGGGGGTTGTTCCCTCTAGTCTCCTCTCTCCGCTTGCCTGACGGTGTCTCGGGTTATTGAGGTTCGGCTCACCTCGCGTTCCAGCACTGGTGTGTTGAGTCTGCCGCTGGTGTCCCGAACTGTGGGCTCCCACGCTCTCCACGCAGGTCTGCTCCCCTTCCAGCGCCGATGTGTGGACTCGGAGCCCTGGACGTCCCAAGTCTCCCTGCTGTTGTCTGTGTGGCACGCACTCCCCTTCGAGCACTGGCGTGCAGACCCTGCAGCTTGCGCAGCTCGGTCCCGCGGCTCAGTCCCGCGGCTCGGTCCCGCGGCTCGGCTTCCGCGTGGTGGGCGACCTTGTTCTCCCAGTAGGTCCTCCGATTCACGGCCACTGGATCCAGAAGAGTTTCCTCTGCAATATTTTCCTGGTTCTTTTTTCTGAGGCTACTGTAACTCCCCTTTTATTAAACTAAATTTTCCCGGACTATCGGTGCGCGCCCTCACTATTCCGCCATCTTGGCTCCACCCCTCTAATTTGGATATTTCTAACATCATTCATGAGCCATACAAAATTATCAAAGAAAAATTAGCCTACTATAGATTTATTGAATTTCCAGTCCTACCTGTGGTTGTCTTGGCAGGACCAGACTGAGTGATTTTGCGGGAATTATACAGCCTGCAGGGGGCATGTTTCCCACCCCTCCTATACAGAATATTGCATTGCCTTTGGTTCATGATTCTTTAGGCTCCTTTTGACTGTGAGAGTTTCTCTAAACTTTTAATGACCTTGAATTTTTTTTTATTAGTGCTGGCCAGGTACTTTGTATGAGGTCCTTTAGTTAGGATTTATATAGTGTTTTCATCATGATTAGACTGGGGTTATGATCTTTTTGGGGGAGGGGAAGTAAGAAAATAGAAATGAAATGTCATTTTCATCACATCATTTTAGGAGAACATATTAATGATATGACTTACCACTGTTGCTACTGACTTTCATCAGATTTTTCCACTGTAAAGTTAACCTTTCAGAAATTACTCTTTTGTAGTCTTTGGAAGGAAGTCACCAAGCATAGCCAAAACATAAAGAAATAGTGAGTTAAAATGTTCTACCTCCTTGAGGGCAAAGTATCTACATTAATTATCTCAAATACTTCTGAATGGGAGGTTTGTTTCTTTTCCCTCATTTGTTTATTCAATTATTTATATCAATATTGTGTTAGTTTATTCAGATTGATGTGATAAAGTAGCACAAACCAGGTGGTTTGAAAAGATAGGGATTTATTGTCTCATATTCTGGAGGCTAGAAGTCTGAAATCCGGGTATTGGCAAGGCTGATTCCTTCAAGGGGTCTGAAAGAATCTGTTCTACACTTCTGCTAGCTTCTCATGAAGTCCAGCAATTCTTGGTATTCTTTGGCTATAGATGTATTCCTCCAGTTCAGTTTTTTCTTCACATGGCATTCTCTATCTGTGTGTTCTGGGTCCAAATTTCCATTGTTTTATAAGAATACTTGCCATTGGATTAATGCCTACCCAGAGGACCTCATCTTAACTTGCAAAGATTCTATTTCCAAATAAGGTCACTTTTATGGAACCTGAGGCTTAGGACTTCAACTTTTTATTTTCATTTTTTGAGTGGACACAATTCAACCTCTAACAAGTGTAGGTTCATGAATGTCATTGATTTTTTTAAAAGAATATTTTTCAATATTTGTGGAAACCCAAGGAAAAGCTATGGGTCGACTTCTGAGGACTTAAAAATAATATATTGCAGGTGGTGGAGTAGTCTTTGGGAAATGGCATTTTTGTATGGGCTGTATTGTTCAGCAAAAGCTCTTGGGGGTTTTATTGTAGGACTTTTTTCATTCTTTTATTCAGACATACCATTCATCTACCTATTAGTCGTATAAATGAAAACACCAGCTTCTTGGGTAAAGCAGGAGATTATGGAGCTGCAATGTCTTTGGAAAGTCAAAAATGTGAAACTCAGAAAACATATGAAGAAATACTACTGCATAGTACAAGTTAGTGACTTGCCTTTGAAGGAACTGTGAAAGTATCTTATTTCTAAACTACTCAAATGATGAAAAGAAGCTCTTTTATGGTTGGCATTTCCAAGAATATTTCAGTTCCTAAATGTTATTCCTAGCAAAGAGGGTGCTGAAAGAAGTGGTGGTTATTTGGATTGGTGACAACTCTGGACCATTTTGACTTTAGTTAAGAGTACTTTTTCATTTTAACTCTAAGATGTCATAAATTCTCTACTCCAAAATACTGGTATATCCTACCACTGTTTCTGCTTCTTTGTACTGAAGCAGGGATTCATTCAGTATTTATTTGGTTCAACAAATACTCAATGACAGCATACCAGGTATAGAGTACATGGCTCATAGAATTCAACAACTATGTGTCAATTATTAAATGTGTGGTGCTTGGGACTATTCTAGACCTTCAGGATATAGTGGGGAACAGAAGAGAAAAATTATTTTTATGTTTATTTAAGGAAGCAGACAATAAATAAGAAAATATATAATATGTCAGATGGTAATAAATACTATGGAGGAAAATAGTGCAGGATAAGGAGAATGAGAAGAGTGTTGATGTGAATGGAGAATAGAGGTTGGGATGGTTGCTACTTTGAGAAAGGTCACTTAGATAAGGCCTCAGTAATAAGGTGTTGTGTGAGGAGAGAACTGAGTGAAGTCAGGCCATGTGAGACTTTTGGCTGTCTACAGAGGAAGAGTTGCAGGCTGAGGAAATTGCCAGAGCAAAGGCTCTGAGATGAGAATGTGTGCTTACAGGCTTCCATGAACATCAAGAGGCTACAGAGGCTGGACCTGAGTAACTGATGGCCATATTGGTAGGGGATGAAATCAGAAGTGTAGCAGGAATCAGATCAGAGGAAGCTGTGTGGGCCATGCTGACCATTTTGCCACTTACCTTGAATGAACTGGGAAGCCACTGGAAGGTATTAGCAGAGGAATGATAGAAAGCAACTTAGATTCTGAAAGAATCATTCTGACTCTGTATTGAAAACAGGTCTTAGGGAGTGGGACAGATGCTGGTGATATAACTATGAACAAGACTGGACATGACCCCAGCCCTTGTGGGACATTTAGTCTAGCTTTAAGCAGACATAATATTTCATAAATAAAGATAAAATGATCATGGATAAGTGCAGTGAGAATGCCTGACAAGATACCTCCTCAGTTAGTTGTGAAGGAATATGGCAATGTTCCCCTGGGGAGTGTTTAAGCTGAGGTTGAAGGAATGAGTACGAGCTGATTAGAAAAATATGTTCCATGTACAGCATATATTTATTTACTTTTGAGGTTTAGCCATTACTTAGATTATAAATCTGATTGACAGTACTCAAAGTATAATCCAGGCCAGGGGCCCTTAGAGGGTTTTATGAAACCATTTTCGAAGTTCTCAAAGTCCAGATTATTTTCATAAAACATCTTTTTTTTAAGAGGATTTATTTCATTTGTTCAAAAGGCAGAGTTAGAGAGAGAGAGTGGGAGAGAGATCTTCTGCCCACTGGTTCACTCTCCAAATGGCTGCAACAGCTAGAGCTGGGCTGGGCCAAAGCCAGGAACCAAGAGCTTCATCTCGGTCTCTCATGTGGGTGCAGGGGCCCAAGGACCTGAGCTATCTTCAGCATTGCTTTCCCAGGTGCATTATTAGGGAGCCAGATTGGAAGTAGAGCAGCTGGGACTTGAACAGGTGCCCATATGGGATGGTGGCAGCTTAAGGTGGTGGCCTAACTCATTCATTACATCCCAGTGCTAGCCCTTTTCATAACAGTTCTTAAAAAGATTTATTTATTTATTTGAAAGTCAGAGTTACGCAGAGAAGGAGAGGCAGAAAGAAGGAGAGGCAGAGAGAGATGGGGAGACAGAGAGAGGTCTTCCATCCAATGGTTCACTCCCCAGTTGACCGCAACGGCCAGAGCTGCGCCTATCCAAAGCCAGGAGCCAGGAGTCAGGAGATTCTTCCGGGTCTCCCACGTGGATGCAGGGGCCCAAGGACTTGGGCCATCTTCTACTGCTTTCCCAGGCCATAGCAGAGAGCTGGATCGGAAGTAGGGCAGCCAGGTCTTGAACTGGTGCCCCTATGGGATGCTGGCACTGCAGCCAGTGGCTTTACCCACTATGCCACAGCGTCGGCCCCTCATAACATCTTAATAGATGTTATTTGCTTTGTTCACACTTGTTGTCTCAAGGCTTTATAGAATTGAAATTTAATTAAAGTGGTTTCAAATACCACACTGAAACCAACCATTAAGAAACTGGTATTGGGGCCAGCATTGTGGCACAGCAGGTTAAGTGACCACTCATGACACTGGTATTCCATAGGGGCACCAGTTCGAGTCCTGGCTGCTCCACTTGTGATCTAGCTCCCTGCTAATGCACCTAGGTAAGCAGTGGAAGATGGCCCAAGATCTTGAATCTACCAGCTGATACAAGACTTTGGCTGTCTCTATTTAGATCGACATAAAAGAGGTTTGCAGAAGTCTGTATTATTAGCTTTTGTTACTAAAAAAATACCTGAGAAAGGATAACTTTATAAAGAAAAGGAGTTTATTTTAGTTCACATTTCTAGAGGCTCACATCTAAGATTAGACAAGACCTCTTGGTTTGGCCTGTGGTATGCTATTCTTGCCATCTTGAGGTGACATATGGTATCACATGGTAGGAGACAGGGAGGATGTATGTTGTTTATGTATGTGTCCTCTTCAGAAGCCACCAGAGGGGTGGGTGCTGTGGCATAGTGGGTAAAGCTGCTGCCTGCAGTGCCGGCATCCCATATGGGCACCGATTAGAGTCCAAGTTGCTCCATTTCTGCTCCAGCTCGCTGCTATGGCCTGGGAAAGCAGTAGAAGATGGTCCAAGGCTTTGGGCCCCAACACCCATGTGGGAGACCTGGAAGAAGCTCCTGGCTCCTGGCTTTGGATCAGTGCAGCTCTGGCCATTGTGGCCAACTGGGGAGTGAACCAGTGGAAGGAAGACCTCTCTCTCTACCTCTTCTTCTCTCTCTGTGTAACTCTGACTTTGAAATAAATAAATAAATCTTTTAAAATAAAAGATATACACCAGGATTCAGTCATGGAGGCCCCCCCTAATGATCTAATACAATTTAATCATTTTCCAAAGACTTTACCTCTAGATACCATAACTGAATAAAATTTCCGCCCGCTTAGTATCATTAACATAAGACTTTTGGGATTGAACTACATGTTGTTGAGGTATAATCATATTGAAACAATGACAGACTATTCTCACTGTTTTTATTTTTGAAAGATTTATTTATTTTGGGGGGGGGGAGTGGGAGAGGGAGAGGGAGAGGGAGAGAGAGAGATCTGGTGATAATGAACTATCTACTGGTTCACTGCCTAAATAGCTGCAGCAACAGGGGCTGTATCAGGTGGAAGCCAGGAGCCAGGAACTCTATCCAGGTCTCCTAAGTGGGTGACAGGGGCCCAAACAGTTGGGCCATTTTCTTCTTCCTTCTCAGGCACATTAGCAGGAACCTGGATTGGAAGCAGAGCTGTTGGGACTTCAGCAGACACTTTGATATAGGATGGCAGCATTGCAAGCAGTGGCTTAACCTTCAGTGCCACAGCGTTGGCCCTGTTTTTGTTTTTGAAAAGATAGTCTTCTTAAAAATACATTTAATGGGTTTATTGCTATTTAAATCCATAACAACATATATTAATTTCTCAGTTTTAATTTCTAATATGGTAAAGTAGTGACAGGTATAACCCAGATAAAAAGCTTTTTGAGGTTCTTAATAAGTTTTTAGTGTAAAGGAGTTGAGACTGTAGATTTTTAAAATAAAATTATTTGAAAGGCAAAGTTGTAGAGGGAGAGGGAAAGACAGAGATCTTCTGTCGGCTGGCTCACTTCCAAAATGACCGCAATATCTGGGACAGAAGCCAGGAGCCAGGAACTCAGTCTGGGTTTCCCAGCTGAGTGGTAGGGACCCACACACTTACTCCACCTTCTGCTACTTTCCCAGGCACATTAGCAAGGAGCTGTATCAGAAGCAGAGCAGCCGGATCTTCAGTTGGTGGCTCATATGGGATGCCAGTATAAAGGGCAGCAGTTTAACCTGCTGTGCCACAACACCAGCCCAAAGGTTGTAAATTGTTGACAGCAAGGCAAGGGCTATTTCTGTTTATCTTGTTAATACAAAGCAGTGTGTAGAGATTTCTCTAGCAGAGTAGCAATTTATAAGCTCTTTTGGAACTGAGTATTTCATATATTCTATTCCCAGATCTATAAACTAGCCCTAACCTCTTTTTCAGTCCTATATTTTGATCTGCCAGTTGGGAAAATTCACTTTGAAGTCTCAATCAGTAATATATTCTATGTGTCTAAAATCAAACTCAGCATCTCCTCAGGAGAACTCTTACAACTTTCTCTCATTTAATATATTTATTTATCCCCAAATAATTTTTATAGCCTTTCCAAAGAGTAAAACTGCATTTATGGCCTATTTTTTTATTTAGTAAATATAAATTTCCAAAGTACAGTTTATGGATTACATTGCCCCCCCCCATAATTTCCTTCCCACTCGTACCCCTCCCATCTCCCGCTCCCTCTCCCATTCCATTCACATCAAGATTCATTTTCAATTATCTTTATATACAGAAGATCGATTCAGTATATATTAAGTAAAGATTTCATCAGTTTGCACCCACACAGAAACACAAAGTGTAAAAATACTGTTTCAGTTCTAGTTATAGCATTACTTCACATTGGACAACACATTAAGGACAGATCCCACATGAGAAGTAAGTACACAATGACTCCTGTTGTTGACTTAACAATTTGACACTCTGTTTATGGCGTCAGTAATCTCCCTAGGCTCTAGTCATGAGTTGCCAAGGCTATGGAAGCCTTTTGGGTTCACCAACTGCGATCTTATTCCGACAGGGTCATAGTCAAAGTGGAAGTTCTCTCCTCCCTTCAGAGAAAGGTACCTCTTTCTTTGATGGCCCGTTATTTCTACTAGGATCTCACTCGCAGAGATCTTTCATTTAGGTCTTCTTCTTTTTTTTTTTTTTTTCCCAGAGTGTCTTGGCTTTCCATGCCTAAAATACTCTCATGGGCTCTTCAGCCAGATCTGAATAACTTAAGGGCTGATTCTGAGGTTATGGCCTATTTTTAAAAATAATATCACAAGAACTTTTTTTAAAAAAGATTTATTTATTTATTTGAAAGGCAGAGTTACAGACAAGCAGAGGCAGAGAGAGGGAGGGAGGGAGGCAGGGAGCGAGGGAGAGGTCTTCCATCCTCGGGTTCACTCCCCAAATGGCCACAATGTGGAGCCGGGTTGATCCAAAGCCAGGAGCCTGGAGCTTATTCTGGGTCTCCCATGTGAGTGCAGGGGCCCACGCAGATTGGGCCATCTTCTGCTGCTTTGCCAGGCACATTATCAGGGAGCTGGATTGGAAGTGGAGCAGCCTGGACTCGAACTGGTGTCCACATGGGAAGTCACCCTAGGCGACAGCTTTACCTGCTACACCACAGTGCTGGCCCCTATGGCCTATTTTTAACAGCTTTTTCTTTTTCTGGTTTCTTTTGTAATGTGGTTATTAAATTTTTTATGCATCAGAATTACCCAGAAGGCTGGTTAAAACACAGACTTAGGTTCCTCCTCCTAGAGTTTCTGACTCTAGAATTGGGCTTCGGCCTGAGAATTTGAATTTCTAGTAAATTTCCAGGAGATGATGATGCTAATAATCAGAGGAACTCTAAGAACTGTTGCTCTCTACCATGTTAGATGGAACACTCATCAGTCATCGCATATGGCTTGCACTATTTTTTCCTAAGTCTTTTTTTTTTTTTTTGGACTTGCAGAGTCAGTGAGAGAGATACAGAGAGAAAGGTCTTCCTTTTTCCATTGGTTCACCCCCCAAATGGCCGCTACAGCCAGCGCGCTGTGCTGATCTGAAGCCAGGAGCCAGGTGCTTCCTCCTGGTCTCCCATGTGGGTGCAGGGCCCAAGCACTTGGGCCATCCTCCACTGCACTTCCAAGCCACAGCAGAGAGCTGGACTGGAAGAGGGGCAACCGGGACAGAATCTGGCGCCCCGACCAGGACTAGAACCTGGGGTGTTGGCGCCACAGGTGGAGGATTAGCCTAGTGAACTGTGGCACGAACCCTAAGTCTTATTTTCTTAAATGCTTATTTTTGCCTACTTGAAAGGCAGAATGAGGGGCCGGTGCTGTGGCACAGCGGGTTAATGCCCTGGCCTGAAGCGCTGGCATCCCATATGGGCACATGTTCTAATCCCGGCTGCTCCTCTTCCAATCTAGCGCTCTGCTGTGGCCTGGTAAGGCAGTGGAGGATGGCCCAAATCCTTGGGCCCCTGCACCCATTTGGGAGACCAGGAAGAAGCTCCTGGCTCCTGGCTTTGGATTGGTGCAGCTCCGGCTGTTGTGGCCATGTGGGGAGTGAACCAGCAGAAGGAAGACCTCTCTCTCTGTCTCTATATCTCTCTGTAACTCTCTTTCAAATAAATAAAGAATAAAATCTTTTAAAAAAAGGCAGAATGAGAGGGAGAAAGGGAAGCAGACACGGGGAGAGGAAAAGGGAGAAAGAGAAGAGAGAGCGAACTATTAAGATGGAAATCTTTTATCTGCTGGTTCAAAATTGACATATAGAACATTATACCAAACAACAAAATATATTTCTGCTTCGTGGAAGACACTTAATTATCTAACAAAATAGAACACAAACAAGTATAAAAACCTCAACGGTCTGTTACATAGAGTATGCTCTCTCTGTACAAAATTAAACTATCACTCAATACTTGAAAGATAACTCGGCCGGCGCCGTGGCTCACTAGGCTGGCTAATCCTTCACCTAGTGGCGCTGGCACACCAGGTTCTAGTCCCGGTCGGGGCGCCGGATTCTGTCCCAGTTGCCCCTCTTCCAGGCCAGCTCTCTGCTGTGGCCCGGGAAGGCAGTGGAGGATGGCCCAAGTGCTTGGGCCCTGCACCCCATGGGAGACCAGGATAAGTACCTGGCTCTTGCCTTCGGATCAGCGCGGTGTGCCAGCCGCAGCGCGACAGCTGTGGCGGCCATTGGAGGGTGAACCAACGGCAAAGGAAGACCTTTCTCTCTGTCTCTCTCTCTCACTATCCACTCTGCCTGTCAAAAAAAAAAAAAAAAAAAAAGATAACTCGAAAAGTTCCAAATATTTAGTAGATAGCCATTATACAT
The DNA here is from genome assembly GCF_964237555.1 of Oryctolagus cuniculus. NCBI lineage: Eukaryota > Metazoa > Chordata > Mammalia > Lagomorpha > Leporidae > Oryctolagus > Oryctolagus cuniculus. Next base: position 85,411,434 of record NC_091445.1, on the reverse strand, counting down.
CTAAATGAGCTGTATTTCAAAGAAAAATACCAGTGGAATTTTTAAGTAAATAATAGTGATGCACCACACATTACAGCTTCTGTTTTGGAGCTAAGGCAGGGTTTACATAGCAATTTATAGTTTAAAAATGCATATAACAAGGACCAGTGCTGTGGCATAGCAGGTAAAGCCACCAACCACGGCATCTGTAGTGTTGAGTCCCAACTGCTCCACCTCTGATCCGGCTCTCTGCTATGGCCTGGGAAAGCAGTAGAAGCTGGCCCAAGTCCTTGGGACCCTGCACCCACGTGGGAAGAAGCTCCTGGCTCCTGGTTCAGATCGGCACAGCTCCTGCCATTGCAGCCAACTGGAGAGTGCACCAGTGGATGGAAGATTCTCTCTCTCATTTTTTTTTGACAGGCAGAGTGGACAGTGAGAGAGAGAGACAGAGAGAAAGGTCTTCCTTTGCCGTTGGTTCACCCTCCAATGGCCGCCGCGGCCGGCGCGCTGCGGCCGGTGCACAGTGCTGATCTGATGGCAGGAGCCAGGTGCTTCTCCTGGTCTCCCATGGGGTGCAGGGCCTGAGGACTTGGGCCATCCTCCACTGCACTCCCGGGCCACAGCAGAGAGCTGGCCTGGAAGAGGGGTGACGGGGACAGGATCCGGCACCCCGACTGGGACTAGAACCCGGTGTGCCGGTGCCACAAGGCGGAGGATTAGCCTAGTGAGCCGCGGCGCCGGCCCGGAAGATTCTCTTTCTATCTCTGCCTCTCTGTAACTCTGCCTTTTAAATAAATAAATAAGTTAATCTATCTTTTACAAAAAATATGTGTCTTTGGGTGTCAGTTTGGCTTTAGTTCCAGTTTGATGCTCTGGTGTAGTCTCCATATTGCTTTTTCCTCTGTAATTAATGGCAGCAGTAGCTGGCATGGGTCAGCTCTTTTTTTTTATTTTTTTTGACAGGCAGAGTTAGAGAGAGAGAGAGAGAGAGAGGTCTTCCTTTTTTTCCGTTGGTTCGCCCTCCAAATGGCCGCTACAGCCAGCGCGCTATGGGGCAGCTCTTTAGTCCCAGTAGAGGTGTGTGGGTTCTGTTGGCAGTCTGAGGGGTGGGTCTGGGGTTCATGAAAGTACTGGGCCTCAGCCCCCTGTGTCTGAGGCCGCAGGTACACTGGTCTGAGGTTGAGCTGGGGCACTTGGCCCTCTGTGGCGGCTGTGGTAACAGCAGGGTGGATCGGGAGCCAGAGCCGTGCTGGCCTGAGGTCTGGTGGGCCTGTGTGGGACTTGGGTGTGACATGTGTTGCCTGAGGCAGGAGGCACTGGGGGAGGGGGCTCATCCTTCAGTCTGTTGGCAGGTGGGGCGAGGTCCACCTTGCTGTGCCTGAACCATGTGTCCCTTGTAGTGCAGAGTGCTGCTTAGTTTACAATGTTCAGGTGCCAGTTATAATGCCTAGCCTGTTTGAGTTTCAGGCTGCAATTCATTTTTGCCAGTGTGGTGGGATGTCTGTAGGGCCCCAGGGGTAGTGATATATACTGGGGCTTCTGTCCCCTAAGCCAGCATGGATTCTGAAAGTGGATCCTTTCCCAAGATGGTGCCTCAGTGCCGCAGCCTGATCTCCGAGAGTTGGAGCTGGGAGACATTGTGATTTCCGCTCTCATGCATACTCCAGCCTTGGGGACTCCAAGCCGATGACGATTATAGATCACTCCTGTATCTAGGATTGCTGGCATGTGGACACCCTGGAGAGGAGGTCTGCTGGTGTGCTCCTGTTTATTCCCGCACCCCCACCCCCCATGGATTCCCCTTAGTCATGGGGTATGTGTCACGGCCATGTCTGCAGTTTGTTCCTCTCTGTCTGTTTGACCATCCCAGGTCTCCAAGTCCTACAAGTCCAGGGTAGCTCATGTTCCTTTTTGGGCACTTACCTCAAAATGCAGCTATTTGTACTTGCCTGTTATTTTGGTTCTCTGGAGGAACAGGTGAACTCTGGGTATCTCTATTCAGTTATCTTGGGGTCTCCCAGAAATCCTAAATATTTTTACTTCCCATTCATTTTTTAGTAACTTATTGTTGAGTATAAAATCCTAGGTTTGCAGTTTTTCTTTTCAGGACTTTAAACATGCCATTTTAATATTGTCTGACTTCTAAAATTTATGTTGCAGTATCAGTCATCAGTAATACCTCCCACCACCAACATCAGCCTCTACTTTAAATTTTTTTTCTTTGTCTTTCTTTGGATAGCAGGTTGACTATGATGTGCTAAGGTATGTTCTTCTTTTTAGTTATTTTTCTTGTGGTTCACTGAGATTCTTGATCATGTGGGTGAGTGTTTTTTAACAGCCTCTGAAGTTATTAGTTGTATCTTTTCAAGTGTTGTTTTGGTTCCATTCACTTTTTCCTTCTCCTTTCTGGATGTGTGTTGTATATGATTAAAAAAATTTTTTTACCACATATTTTATATACTGCTTTGCTGACCCTGTTTTTTTTTTTTTTTTATTTTGGTCTGTGCTTAAGTTTGAGTAGTTTCATAAAATAACAAGCAATTTTGAAGTTCTATAATTTCTGCTTTTTTTAAGATTTATTTATTTATTTGAAAGCAGAGTTATACAGGGAGAGAAGTAGAGGCAGAGAGAGAGAGAGAGAGAGAGAGAGAGAGAGATGTCTTCCATCTGCTGGTTCACTCACTAATTGGCCACAATGACTGGAGCTGTGTTGATCCGAAACCAGGAGCCAGGAGCTTCCTCCAGGTCTCCCACACTGGTGCAGGGGCCCAAGGACTTGGGCCATCTTCTACTACTTCCCAGGCCATAGCAAAGAGCTGGATCAGAAGTGGAACAGCTGGGACTTGAACTGGCACCCATATGGAATGCTGGCACTGTAAGTGGCGGCTTTACCTGCTATGCCACAGTGCCAACCCCTGCTTGGCTTTCTGTTGAAATTTTCTATTTTATCCATCCTTTTTCCTTCTAATTTCTTTAATATTTTCATTATTTTAAAGTCCTTGTTCGAAAACTTCTATATCTGAATAATCTGTGGATTTCTTCTCTGTATATATTTTTAAATTATTTTATATCAAAGGCAGAGAGGAAGAGAAAGGGGAAGAGAGAGGAGAGAGAAAGAGAGAGAGAGAGAGAGAGAGAGAGAGAGAGAGATTTATTGATTGATTTTAATTCTGCTGGTTCACTCCCTAAAAGGCCACAACATCCAGGGCTGGTCCAGGCCAAAGGCAGGAGCCAGGAACTCCATCTGTGTCTCTCACATAAGTGTTAGGTATCCAAGTAATTGGGCCATTGTTCCCTGCCTTCCAGGCATGTTAGCAGAGAGCTGAATCAGAAGCAGAGCAACTGGTACTCATTTCAGCACTCTGATATGGGAGTGTTGCTTGTGTTGAAAGTGGCAGCTTAACACATTGTGTCACAACCCAGCTCCACTCTCCTTTACATTAAAATCTTATTTACTTATTTCTTTATGTTTACAGAGAGACGGAAAGTTCCATCAGTTTCCAGATGCCCAGGGGTCCAAGACTGGGAGCTGTAAACCCAGTCTAGGTCTTCCATGTACATGGCAGGAACCCAGCTACTTAAGCCATAACTATTTATGCTTCCTAGGATCAGCATTAGTGGTTAGTAGGAAGTTGGAATCAGAAAGCACAGTTGGGAGTTGAACTCAGGCACTCTGATGTGGTATGGTGAGCCTCAAACTAGAGTCTTAACCATTAGACCAAACACTGACCGCATCTCTAATTTTTTTATCTTATTAGATTATTTTATATCTCTTTTCACATGTCTAGAAAGTTTTTCTTGTATATCAGACCATGTAGATAAAGAAACTGTAGAAGCTCTAGATGCTGATTTCTTTTTTTCAGAAATGGATTCCCATTTCTTTGGTCATACAGATCACACAAGGGACTAATCTCAATCTTGTCAGCTGAGTCAGTTTCCATTTCAGTTTTAGCAGATTTCGTTCTGCCTTTGGTGGTTCCTTATTCCTCATGCTTTTTCTTTCTGGAATTTTTTAAATTGAGAATCTGTTCAATCTTGACCTCATTAGCCTTGAAATATTGGGAGATCCAGTTTGCTCTTTAGAACTTTTCTTTTGTGGTCTCCTGCACCACATTACTTACAAATCAGGCAGCCATCATTCCTGTAATAGAACTTTAATCTTCTGTCAACCATGAGGCTACAGGAAATTGCATTATGTTATACAGAAATTCCCTACCAATCCAGAAAACATTAGAATGTGGCAAACATATTGTGATAAATTAGCTACACATTTAAGACTCTTGAAAAATTTCCAAATTATTTCACCAGCTCTGTTTCATCACTAAAATGATCCTGTTTCTTTTTTCCCTCGGGAACTTGCTCTGGAGAAGTTCTTCTCTATGGACCAAATTCAATCCTTTGTTTTCATCTGTAATATATAATTGACAATAATCCCCAGAGAAGAAAACAAGCAGTGATAGATTGCTTACTTCAGGGAGGTTTTCTGCTTTCTGGAATTTCAGATCACTTAATTGTTTTTGCTTCCTTAGTTCTTTGACGTCAGAAATTTTTTGTTTGTTGAAATTGGAATGTGGTGTGCTACAATCTACACCATTCTACTTGAGATCAGCAGTCTTATATCCCAGACAGGATTTTTTAAGGTCAAGTTTATGTAATATTTGTTATAATTTTAATAGTGTAATATTTAGTATTTACCAAATATTTGGTGATGGAGCTCAGATTTTTTTTTTTTTATTTGACAGATAGAGTTAGACAGTGAGAGAGAGAGGCAGAGAGAAAGGTCTTCCTTCCACTGGTTCACCCCCCAATGGCTGCTACGGCCGGAACTACACCGATCTGAAGCCAGGAGCCAGGTGCCTCCTCCTGGTCTCCCACGTAGGTTCAGGCGCCCAAGCTCTTGGGCCATCCTCCACTGCCCTCCCGGGCCACAGCAGAGAGCTGGACTGGAAGAGGAGCAATCGGGACAAGAACCCGGCACCCATATGGGATGTTGGCACCACAGGTGGAGGATTAACCAAGTGAGCCACAGTGCCGGCCCCCTCTCAGATTTTAATTTGAGACTCTTATACAAATATAGACTGCTGTTGAGAATGTGTGAGAGGATAAGGTGTATAAAAGAGGAATATATGGTAACCACCTCCCCCCACCACACACACCGTGGTTTTACTTTTCATAGTCTCTGTTGTCTGTGGTCAACTTTAGCCCAAAAATATAAAATGGAAAATTCTAGAATATTTGATGTTTTAAATCATGTGCAGTTTGAAATCTTGTACCATCCCACTTCATTTAACCTAGGAAGTGAATTAATTACTCCTTTGTCCTGTGTATTCATTCATGCTGTATACTCTACCTACCTACTAGTCACTCTATTGCTGTTTTTAGATAACCTAAACAGATTGGCTGTTGGAGTATCACTATGCTCATGTTCAGGTAACACTTTATTTAATAATGGCCCCAAAACACAAGAGTAGTGATGCTGGCAATTTGGATGTGCCATAAAGATTTTGTAGAGCCAGCAGGCATTAAACCGAGTCTTAGGGAACTAGTAAGAATTTTCTGGTTTGGCTTGGAAAAGAATCTTCTAGTTCCAAATGAAACAGCAATTTTAGAGACCTTCTCTTAGGTATTGGTGACAAGAGTATATTTTGAATGCGAATGTATAGCTGGAAAGACATGTAGTACCCAGAGAGATCTTTAAAAGGTTTTAGCTTTTTGATGGTAAATCTGGTAACAACAGTAAGTTGCTAAAGTAGAACAAAATAGAGGAGCCAGTGAAGGCTTCTAGGGGATGTTCTGGCTACCGAGATGGAGAATGTGGAGTAAAGGAAAAGGTATAAGCAACATGAATGTGGGGGAAGCCAATGACGGTTTTCCTTGGGGGAGACAGGCCAGAGCTACCTGGGTGTGTTTTTGAAGTACACCTATTGGTTCCAAAGGAATCACTGGCATGGAGAGATGGAGAGTGGTAGATTCAGGCTTCAAAGGAGGGAGACTTTTTGTCCAAGCTGAAATTAGCATGGAGGAATGCTTGTCTCAGTCCCTTCACTCCTTGTTCTGTTCACGGTGGGGAATCAGAGAAGGCATCATGGCCTCTGGAGAAAGGCTGGTGTAGTAAATGCTTTCCACAGGGGAAGTGTAGGTTCCAGCGAAGAGCAGGGGGATGCAAATAGGATGAAGGAAGTATTTAGTAATGAGGTTGAGAAGATTTGTTTACCATTGGAACATTAGATTATAAGGCTGCAGAGAGGCATTATCTTACATCAAACTTGATGCAATAAATTTAATTTAAAGAACTTAGTAAGACGTCAGACAAATCTTTCATGTTGCTCCCAGGGTATAGTTTATATTTAAAGATTTATATTTGTTGCATAGTTTGAGTTTTCTTATGTGCTTTAAAATGTTATATTTTTAGCAATTTCAAATTATAAACTGAAGACATCTTCTGTGGTACAATGCATTTCACATTTAAATGGAAAATATGATTGATTTAAGAAATCTGTTTTCTCATGTATCCTTTCAGAACGCAGGTCTGCTAAGAGGTTGAAGTTTGCTGACTATATAAAGTGATTTTATTGGAAACATTTTATATGTTCTCACACTTATTTTAGATTTTATTCTAATTTCTAAAATTTTCCTGTTGCTATTTATAATGGTTTCTTTTCTGATAAAGGCATAAAATTACAGCACATAATTTTTTATTGTTTTAGATTTGCAACAGCTGTGAAAAAGTTCAGTTTCCTGAATCCACTTTTGATTTTTAGTGGTGACTGCTTAAACCCTTCAGTTTTAAGTACAATAACGAAAGGAAAGCATATGATTCCTATTTTAAATGAATTGGGAGTACATTGCGCAGTTTTTGGTAAGTATTTGTTAGCTATCCTTTTTACTCCCATTTGAAGTTTGTAAGGTAATCTGCAGCCTTCTTTTAGATTATGTAATATATAAGGAGTTAGATGATCCTATTTATCACCTGTTAGGCACTGAAATAGTGCATTTGGGAGGCAATTAACAGGATTGTTGAAAGAATCTGAAAATTTATAATCAAATATAGGTTTGATTTTATGTGATAATATTTTAATTATGCCTTTACAAAAATGAGAAGTGTTACCAGAGTGGTTAAGATCATGGTCTTTGGAGTTAGAGCTTGGCTCTGAATCATGGTTCCTCCATCCTCTGGTTAGGTGATTTTTAAAAAAGTGACTGATACCTAAATTCCTTATTTTTATCAGATGTAAAGTTGAGAAAATAATATCATACATAAGGAAAATAAGGGATACATTATTTTCCTGTGTTGAAGAGATAATTAGAGAATTTAGACAGGGGCTGACATCAATAGAGACCTATCTTTGTATCTAACCACCATACCATTTTAGGGATATGGTGTGGTTGATAATGGTTATATCTGGGAGGTATAAGAGATTTTATTTTTCTGTGAGCTTTTCTAGATTTTATACAGTGAACCAATGGGATAACTTATTGTTTAAGATTTATTCCCATAATTCATCATACTATAATGTTTTCACTTCAGAAATAAAACAAAATATTGTAAACCCTTTCCCATGTTATGAAATTTTTTGTTATGGTAAAATATCAATAATATAAAATTTACTATTCTAACCATTATTAAGTATGCAATTCATTATCATTATACAATTCATTGGCATATTGTACATGAAATACTTTTTCATAGCATTATTTTTATGGCCACATATTTACACTTAAATTGTTTCTAAATTTTTTGTTATTGTAATAAAACTGGAAGTTTGGAGAGGCTGATTTAGAGAACAAAATAACACTGAAATATTTTTTTTCTTTTTTTCTTTTTTATTTGTATTATTTTTTTTTTTGACAGGCAGAGTGGACAGTGAGAGAGAGAGGCAGAGAGAAAGGTCTTCCTTTGCCGTTGGTTCACCCTCCAATGGCCGCCGCAGCCGGCGCGCTGCAGCCGGTGCACAGTGCTGATCCGATGGCAGGAGCCAGGTGCTTCTCCTGGTCTCCCATGGGGTGCAGGGCCCGAGGACTTGGGCCATCCTCCGCTGCACTCCCGGGCCACAGCAGAGAGCTGGCCTGGAAGAGGGGCGATGGGGACAGAATCCGGCACCCCGACTGGGACTAGAACCCTGTGTGCCGGTGCCACAAGGCGGAGGATTAGCCTAGTGAGCCGCGGCGCCGGCACACTGAAATCTTTTAGGCAGATTTTCTACTAAGGAATATTTAATGTCAGAACAGGTAGGATGGAAAGAACACATAGTCAACAAACAAAATGATTCATCTGATCCCATCCCTTATGCCATCATTCTCTTACCCTGAATGGATTTTGTTTCTTTGGGTGACAGAGAAGTTTAAGAATCTAGTTTGAGGAAAAAGTCAGTCCTACAGTTGGACTGTTTTCTCTCATGTGTTTTGTCTGCCATAGACAGGGATATTTCTGGAGCTCATTGCCATGTGAGTTAAGAAGTTAGAATCCAGAAATGTTCTATGTTTAAATCCAGGATATATTTGATTACTGATTTTAGTCCGCATACTGAATTGGATTGTTAAGTCCTGACTTCCTTCTACCTACCTGTACAGTGAAACTAAGGCACTAAGAGGGCTGAAGACCTAGGGTGCTAGCAGCATCCTCTGAGCTGTGAATTGTTGGGCTCCTTTTTTGAGGAATGTGTAAACTTGCTTTAAGCAATATTATTTTTCAGTTTATTTGATACTGTTTGTACCACAAATCCCTGTTTGAGTGCTTTCAGTTTTATTTTTACGAGCTCTTTTGGGGGTAGGTTTTACTCAGAGGTAAGAAGAAATAGCTAACCCTGTTTGTTATATTGTTTATCAGTTTTCTAAGTATTATATTGTATTTTTGTTTTGACATTTAACTTGTTTTTAAATGACTTTAATGCAATCTGGAGAATGCAGAAAGTACCAAGAATCAGAAAGTAGTCACTCATAATGCCATCATTTTAGATTAACCTTTTATGATATTTCCTTCTAGTTTTTTTATGTGCATTTTTCATGTAGTTGAGATCATACTGTGATTGTGTGCAATTTTGCATACTGTTCTTTCTTGAGTATTGTATGAAGTGTTTCCCATGTGTATTGGTCTTATCTTGGCAGAAAATAGATGAAAGCTTAATAAAAAATGCATGCATAATTTAAAGAAAGTTTAACAAGACAATTTGAATTTTTTTTAAAATGACACAGGACAGGTGATTTCAATAAGCAGAAAATTTTAATTATTAGAGTAAAAACTCTGACTCCCATGTTTTTTGCTTTCAGTTTCTATTCCCTTCAGGAGATTTTTCTTTTTAGTATTTTTGGTTTATATACAGATTCTCTCCTCCCTTCTCCTCCTCTCTTCTCTTCTATTCCATAAGATTTATTTATTTATTTGAAAGGGCAAGTTAGAGCTATCATCCACTAGTTCACTCCCGAAATGGTTGCAAGAGCTAGACCTGGACAAAGCCAAATACAGGAGCTCCCTTCTCGTCCTGCAGATGGGTGGCATGCACCCAAATACTTGATCCAACCCCTGCTAACTTCAGGCTCATTAACAGGATGCTGGATCGGAAGAGGAGCACCTAGGAATAGAACTGGCACTCTGATATGAGATGCCAGCATTGCAAGTGACAGCTTAAACTGCTGTGTCTCAGTTGTGGCCTCTTTACAAGGTTTCTTTGTGTGTGTGTGTGTGTGTGTATGTGTGTGTATGCAAACGTGAATATTGATGGCTTATTTTTTTCTAGAAAAATGTCATCTTATACTGTTATCATTTTTAACCATCTCTTTCTTACATTAAAAAAATTTCTGCTTTGTGTCCTTCCTTACTGCCTTTTACTTTTCTTTTTAATTATTAGAAAAATATTTTGTCAAAATTTTAATCTCTGTGGTGGGAAGGTGTTCTTTTTTATAGAAAGCTTTTATTTAATAAATATAAATTTCATAGGTATAACTTTTGGATTATAGCGGTTCTTCCCCCCAAACCCCCAAACCGTCCCACCTCCTACTCCCTCTCCCATCCCATTCTTCATTAAGATTCACTTCTAATTATCTTTATATACAGAAGATCAACTCTATACTAAGTAAAGATTTCAACAGACTACACCCACACAGATACACAAAGTGTAAAGTACTGTTTGAATACTAGCTTTACCATTAATTCACATAGTACAACACATTAAGGACGGAGATCCTACATGGGGAGTAAGTGCACAGTGACTCCCGTTGTTGATTTAACAATTGACATTCTTATTTGTGATGTCAGTGATCACCTGAAGCTCTTGTCATGAACTGCCAAGGCTATGGAGCCTCCTGAGTCCACAAACTCCAACATTATTTACACAAGGCCATAGTCAAAGTGGAAGTTCTCTCCTCCCTTCAGAGAAAGGTACCTCGGAAGGTGTTCTTGAATATTGTTCCTTGCCTAGCCAGTTTTGCTGCTTTGTAGAATCTTTTCTCTTTACTAGTGTTATGCCAGGTAGGACTCAGTGCAAGCTGAGGCTGGGTAATTGTAGTTGGAGTTGTTCCTATGGCATGTGAGTTCCAGGGCACTGGGTCTCATCTAGGAAAATAAAAGCACTTCCCTCTGCAGGTATCAGTTAGTGAAAGTAATGAAAAAATATGTTGTGTCTGCTCTTGCTTGAGGTTGTTCTAGGGTCTGTTGTTACCTCCCCCACCTTTTTTTTTTTTTAAGATTTATTTATTTATTTGAAAACAGAGTTATAGTGAGAGAGAAGGAGAGACAGAAAGAGATCTTCCATCTGCTGGTTCACTCCCCAAGTGGCCACAAAGGCCAAGGCTAGGCTAGGTTGAAGCCAGGAGCCAGGAGCTTCATCTGGTCTCCCAAGTGGGTGCAGGGGCCCAAGTACTTGGGCCATCCTCTGCTGCTCCCAAGTGCATCAGCAGGGAGCTGGATCGGAAGTAGAGCAGCCACCAGCACCCATATGGGGTGCTGGAGCTGCAGGCTGTGGCTTAACCCACTATGCCACAGGTCTGGCCCCTACCTCTCCCTTTTCAAAGTATATCTAGGTTGCTTGGGCTTTTAATGAAGTTGGCCAGGCATTAAGGCATGAGCTTCCTACATATATTGAAAATGATCAGGTATTTAGGAGCCTGAACAGGCAAAAGTAACCTACCAATCTTTTAAAAATATACAGCTGATTGAAAGTCACACTCTTGAATTTAAAACATAACATTGACATCTGAATTCAAGTTTGTGATAGCTAACTTCATATCTGATGTATATCATAGTTCTCATCTAGTTTAGAAGAAAGACTATAGTACAATAAGTAAATAAACATTTTTAGATGTTAAATCTAATCATATTTAGGTTTTGTTCTTACCACACACAAACGCAAAAGATAGTAGAAGGGTTCTTCCAAAATTCATGGAAAGTGGGTATTATAAAAATATTGGGCCGGCGCCGCGGCTCACTAGGCTAATCCTCCGCCTTGTGGCACCAGCACGCCGGGTTCTAGTCCCGGTCGGGGCACCGGATTCTGTCCCGGTTGCCTCTCTTCCAGGCCAGCTCTCTGCTGTGGCCAGGGAGTGCAGTGGAGGATGGCCCAAGTGCTTGGGCCCTGCACCCCATGGGAGACCAGGATAAGTACCTGGCTCCTGCCATCGGATCAGCGCGGTGTGCCGGCCGCAGTGCGCCGGCAGTGGCGGCCATTGGAGGGTGAACCAACGGCAAAAGGAAGACCTTTGTCTCTCTCTCTCTCTTACTGTCCACTCTGCCTGTCAAAAAAAAAAATATTGTGTATCAATTAAAAAAATATTTGCAACAAAATAAACTCAGGTTCCATGAACTGTTTGAAGTTTCATTATATGTGAGATAATACATATTTTAACTAAATTTTATGCCTAATTAAAATTTTATTTTTAGTAATTTATAAATCAGAATGATAGCACATGGTTTATGGTATACAGTATGATATTTTGAAATGTGCATACGAACAATGTGGAATTAAATTAACCAATTAACATGTTCATGTCCAAATCAGTTATCATTTTTTCTTTTTTCATTATTTTAAAAAATGATACATTTTATTTAAATAAACTTGTGGGCCATTTGTAAGTCTTCTTTTGGGAAGTGTCTGTTGACTTTGACATTTTTGGTTATTTATTTTCTTGTTATTGAGTTGTTTGAGTTCATTACATATGTTGGAGTTTAGTCTCTTATGAGACTATGGTATATTTCATTTTTTTTTTTTTGGACAGGCAGAATGGACCGTGAGAGAGAGAGACAGAGAGAAAGGTCTTCCTTTTGCCGTTGGTTCACCCTCCAATGGCCGCCGCAGCCAGTGCTCTGCAGCCGGCGCACCGCGCTGATCCGATGGCAGGAGCCAGGTACTTATCCTGGTCTCCCATGGGGTGCAGGGCCCAAGCACTTGGGCCATCCTCCACTGCCTTCCCTGGCCACAGCAGAGAGCTGGCCTGGAAGAGGGGCAACCGGGACAGAATCCGGCGCCCCGACTGGGACTAGAACCCGGTGTGCCAGTGCCGCAAGGTGGAGGATTAGCCTAGTGAGCCGCGGCGCGGGCCGGTATATTTCATTTTTTTAAAAAAAGATCTATGTATGTATTTGAGAGGCAGAGTCACAGAGAAGGAGAGAGAGAGAAAGGTCTCCCATCTGCTGGTTCACTCCCCAGATGGCCGCAATGGCTGGAGGTGGACGATCTGAAGTCAGGAGCCAGGAGGCTTCTCCGGGTCTCCCACACAGTGCAGAGGCTCAAGCGCCTGGATCATCTTCTACTGCTTCCCCAGGCCGTAACAGAGGGCTGGATCAAAAGAGGATACAAAATGTCCAGATGGGATGCTGGTGCCACAAGCATAGGCCTAGCCTACTGCACCACAGCACCAGCTCTAGTGGTGCATTTCAAATTCACTCAGTTATTTTAAAGCATAATATATTATTATTGACTGTAGTCACACTTCTGTGTACTATGTCTCAAAACTTTCCTCCTGTTCACCTGAAATCATGTACTCTTTGCCCCTACATTCTCCATTACCTCACTCCCATCTGTGCCCCAGCTTCTTGTAACTATTATTCTACTGCCTGCTTCTATGAATTCAACTTTTTAAGATTCTTTGTGTAAGTGAGGTCATGTGATATTTTTCTTTCTGTACCTGGCTTATTTTCCTTAGCATGATGTCATTTATGTTCATCCATGTTATCTTAAATGATGGAATATAATTATTTTTAAATCTGTATATTAGTCTGTTTATGTATACTGCTCTTTCTTCAACTGTTTATACATTAATGGACATATAGATTGAGTCTATATCTTAAGCTATTGGGACTATAACAAAATAGCTGAAGCAGGCTGTTTATAAAGAAAAGAGTTTTACTTAGTTTACATTTCTAGAGGTACGAGGGCATGGAACTGGCATCAGTGAAGCTCTGGTGAGGACCTCACGGTGGATGCCAGCAGCATATACCAGAAGGGAGAGATCAAATCTTGAAACAGGGAACTGAAAGCAGTACAAAATTCTGGCTTGCTCTGATAACAACTCTCTCACAAGAGCGTAGGGGTTCCACAAGAACTATCATAATCCCTTCTGAAGGGAGCTCCCACATGACCTGAGGACCTTCCACTAGGCCTCATCTCTTAAAGACTCCACATCCTCCTCCAATACTGTCATCTCAGGAACCGCACTTCTAATGTATGAGCCATTGTGGGGACAAATGCTATCAAAACCACAGCGGTAAATAATGCTGTAGTAAACACAAGTACAGATATTATTTTTAAAATATTGATTTCAATTCATTTGGGTATATTCTCAGAAGTTAGATATTGGATCTTGTGGTAGTTCTATTTTTATTTTTTAATTAGAGAGGGAGAGAGAGAGAGAGAGAGATTGAGAGATTGAGAGAGTAAGCAGTCCATATACTGGTTTGCTACTCAAATGCTGGTAAAGTCTGGGGCTGGGCCAGGAGCTGGGACACAATCCTGGTCTCCCCCATAGGTGGCAGGAGCCCAGTAACTTGAGCCATCACTATTGCTTCCTAGGGTCTTCATTGTCAGGAAGCTAGAGTTAGAAACCGGAGCTGGAATTGAATCTAGCTACCCCAGTGTGGGTCAGAGGCATCTCAACAGGCGAAAGACCTGCTCCTGTTAGTTTTTTGAAGAAGCTCCATACTGTTTCTCATAATAGCTGTATAAGAATACATTGCTACCAAGAGTATGCAGGGGTTTACTTTTTTCCCTAACTTTGCCAGTTGTTGTTATCCTTCATCTTTTCAAAAAGCCATTCAGCAGTTGTGAGCTGATCTCATTGTATTTGCATTTCCCTGAGGATTAGTGAGAAGCATTTTTTCAGGAACTTGTGGGCCATTTGTAAGTCTTCTTTAGGGAAGTGTCTGTGTCCTTTGACATTTTTAGTTATTTATTTTCTTGTTATAGAGTTGTTTTGGGTTCCTTATATATTTTGGAGCTTAGTCCCTTATCAGACTATGGTTTATCATAAGGGAAAAAACTTTTCTCCTGGTCACATGGTTGTCACCTTCATTTGTTTATTTTGCTATGCAATGCTTTTAAGGTCCGTGCAATCCTATCTATTTGTCTATTTTTGCTTTGGATGTTTAAGCTTTTTGGGGCATATTAATTAAAAAATCATTGCCTAAACATATGCTACGAAGCTTTTCCTGTATCTTTTCTTCTAGTAGTTTTATAGTTTCAGGTTTTATGCTTAATTCTTTATTCTGAGTTGATTTTTGCATATGGTATAGACAGGAGTGTAATTTCATTTTTCTGATGTAGATAAACAGCTTTTCCAGCACCATTTATTGAAGACAGTGTCCACTTCCTATTGTGTATTCTGGACACTTTTTTTTAAAGATTTATTTATTTATTTGAAAGGCAGAGTTACAGAGAATCAGAGGCAAAGAGAGAAAGGTCTTCCATTTGCTGGTTCACTCATCAAATAGTCACAACAGCTAGAGCTGGGCTAATCTGAAGCCAGGAGCCAGGAGCTTCTTCTGGGTCTCCCACGTGGGTGCAGGGGCCCAAGGACTTGCGCCATCTTCTGCTGCTTTCCCAGGCCATAGCAGAGAGCTGGATCAGAAGTGGAGGAGCCAGGGCTTGAACCAGCACCCACAAGGGATACTGGCATTGTGAGCAGTGGCTTTATCCACTATGCCACAGAGCCAGTCCTCTTGGTACTTCTGTCAAAACACATCGCCGTGGGCAGGTGTTGGGGCTCAGTGGGTTAAAATGCTGTTTGGGACCCTCACCTCCCATATCAGAGTGTCCGAGTTGTGGTTACTCTGCTTCCTGTCCAGCTCTCTGGTAATGTACCTAGGAAGTAGCAGATGATGGCTCAAGTACTGTGTCCTTGCTACCTATGTGAGAATCCCAGGTAGAGAGATCCTAGCTCCTGGATTCAGCCTGCCTTAGCTCTACTTCTTGCAACCATTTAGGGTGTGAACCAATGGATAGAATATGTTTTTCTCTTTCTCTCTTACTTTGCCTTTCAAATAAATATTTTAAAAAAATCAATTGGCCATGAATGCATGAATTTATAGCAGGCATGGGGCAACTTTCCCCCCCCCCCCCCCCCGCCCCATGGAGCATTTGGATATTTGTAACATCATTCATGGCCAGGCAGAAATATCAACTTAAAAATTAGCCTGTTGTGGATTTATTGAATTTTGGGTCCTGCCTGTAGTTGCCTTGGCAGGGCCAGACTAAATCATTTCTTGGGCCTTATATACCTTGAGGGCCAGGTGTTCCCCACCATTGATTTATGGACTTTTCATCCTGTTTCTTTGGTAAATGAGTCACTGTTTTTCTGCTAGTTTCATGCTGTTTTGATTACAGTGCTTTATGATATATTTTTGAAGTCATGCAGTATGATTTTTTGAGCTTTGTTCTCATGATTGTTGTAACTTGTGTTTGCTTCTGGTTGCATATGAGTTTTAAGATTTTTCCCTATTTAAGATTTTCCCTATCGTGAAAAGACATTGGATTTTGACAGATACTTTTTTCTGCATTTAATGAGATGATCTATGATTTTCAACCATTATTTTATTAAAATGGTGAATGTTATTTATTGAATTGCATAACTGAACCATTCTTACAACCCAGGAGTAAATCCTACTTGATGATTAATTCTTTCAAAGTGTTGTTGCATTCAGTTGGTTAATATTTTGTCAAGGATTTTTGTCATCTATGCTCGTGAGGGATATTGGCCTGTACTTTTCTCTTCTTGTAATATCATATTCTGATTTTGTTATAAGGATAATGCTGATATCGCAAGAAAAGTTTGAAATTATTTCCACTTCTTCAATTTTTTTGGAAGACTTTGAAAAGATTGCTATTAGATTTTTAAAAATTATTTTCATACAACTCAACTATAAGTCATCAGGTCCAGAGAGTTTTATTGATAGGAGAATTTATAGATTTTATAGATTTTTATAGATTACTTATTTCAAATGTAGAGCGAGAGAGCAAAAGAGCAAGAAGGAGACAAAGATCTTCCATTTGTTGGCTTAATCCCCCAGTGGCTGCAGTAGCTAGGGCTGGGCCAGGCCGAAACCAGGAGTTAGGAACTGCATTCAGGTCTCCCACAGTACTTGGGCTATCTTCTCCCTTCTCAGGTGCATTAGCAGGGAGGGAGCTGGATTGGAAGTGGAGCAGCAGGGACGCAAACTGGCACTTTGATATACGGTGCTGGCATCACAGTGGCAGCTTAACCTGCTGCTCACAACCCTGGGCCTGATGGGAAACATTTTATTATTGATTCAGTATCCTTACTCAATATTAATCTGTTTAGATTTTCTATTTCTGGGGCTGGGTTTATGGTGCAGCAGATTCAGCTGTCACTTGCAATGCTAGTGTCTAGGAATTTATCTGTTTTTCTCTAGGTTATCCAATCTTTGGAATATAATTGTTCATGATAGTTTCTTATAATTCTTTGTATTTCTGTGGTATCAATTGTACTTTCTCTACTGTCATTTTTGGCTTTTCTCTTAGTCTTTTTTTTCTTAGTTAATCTAGCTAAGGATTTATTAATTTTGCTTGTTTAAAAAAAACCTTTTAGTTGCATTGATTTTTTTCTAATGTTTTCCTAATTTCCATTTTAGTTAATTCTGCGCTGGTCATTATTATTTCCTTTCTTGTACTAACTTTGGTTTTAGTTTGTTCTTTTTCTAGTTCCTTGAGGTATAATGTTAGACAGTTTAAGTTATTTTTTGATGTGTTTATTGTTAGATATTTCCCTCTTAGAACTGATTTTTTGCTGTACCCCATAGTTTTGATATGCTGTGCTTCCATTTTCAAAATTTTTTTAAATTTACTTTTTGATTTCTTATGTAACCCATTTTTTAGGAACATGTTTAATTTGAATTTTCTAAGATTTTTCCTGTTGTTAATTTCTAGTTTCATACCACTGTGATCTGAAAAGATAGCTGATATGATTTTAATACTCTTAAATTTGACTCATTTTGATGCATATGTTAATTAGTTTATTTCTTTTTTTTTAACTTTTATTTAATGAATATAAATTTCCAAAGTACGATTTATGGATTACAATGGCTTCCCCCCCATACTGTCCCTCCCACCCACAACCCTCCCCTTTCCCACTCCCTGTCCCCTTTCATTCACATCAAGATTCATTTTTGATTATCTTAATATACAGAAGATCAGCTTAGTATACATTAAGTAAGGATTTCAACAGTTTGCTCCCACACAGAAACATAAAGTGAAAAATAATAGATGATTTTTTTTTTAATGATGATGAAATCAGATCAGACCTATTGTCATGTTTAATCCCAGTGAGAGTCAAGTTGGGAGTTGATAATTTCTTTTTTTTTTTTTTTACAGAGGATCAATTTAGTATGCATTAAGTAAAGATTTCAACAGTTTGCACCCCCATAGAAACACAAAGTGAAATATATTGTTTGAGTACTTGTTATAGTATTAAATCTCAATGTACAACACATTAAGGACAGAGATCCTACATGAGGAGTAAGTGCACAGTGACTCCTGTTGTTGACTTTACCAATTGACACTCCTGTCTATGGCATCAGTAATCTCCCTATGCTCCAGTCATGAGTTTCCAAGGCTATGGAAGCCTTTTGAGTTCTCCGATTCTTATCTTGTTTAGACAAGGTCATAGTCAAAGTGGAGGTTCTCTCCTCCCTTCAGAGAAAGGTACCTCCTTCTTTGAAGACCTGTTCTTTCCACTGGGATCTCACTCAGAGAGATCTTTTGCCAGAGTGTCTTGGCTTTCCATGCCTGAAATACTCTCATGGGCTTTTCAGCCGGATCCGAATGCCTTTAGGGCTGATTCTGAGGCCAGAGTGCTGTTTAGGACATCTGCCATTCTATGAGTCTGCTGAGTATCTCACTTCCCATGTTGGATCACTCTCCCCTTTATTTATTCTATCGGTTAGTGTTAGCAGGTACTAGACTTGTTTATGTGCTCCCTTTGACTCTTAGTCCTTTCATTATGATCAATTGTGAACTGAAATTGATCACTTGGAATAGTGAGATGGCATTGGTACATTCCACCTTGATGGGATTGAATTGGAATCCCCTGGTATGTTTCTAACTCTACCATTTGGGGCAAGTCAGCTTGAGCATGTCCCAAATTATACATCTCTTCCCTCTCTTATTCCCACTCTTATGTTTAACAGGGATCACATTTCAGTTAATTTTCAACACTTAAGAATAACTGTGTATTAATTACAGAATTAAACCAGTCATATTAAGTAGAACAGACAAAAAAAACTACTAAGAGGGATAATGTATTAAGTTGTTCATTAACAGTCAGGGCAATGCTGATCAAGTCACCGTTTCCCATAGTGTCCATTTCACTTCAACAGGTTTCCTTTTTGGTGTTCAGTCAGTTGTCACCGATCAGGGAGAACATATGGTATTTGTCCCTTTGGGACTGGCTTATTTCACTCAGCATGATGTGTTCCAGATTCCTCCATTTTGTTGCAAATGACTGGATTTCGTTGTTTCTTACTGCGGTATAATATTCTAAAGAGTACATATCCCATAATTTCTTTATCCAGTCTACCGTTGATGGGCATTTAGGTTGGTTCCAGGTCTTAGCTATTGTGAATTGTGCTGCAGTAAACATTAGGGTGCAGACTGCTTTTTTGTTTGCCAATTTAAATTCCTTTGGGTAAATTCCAAGGAGTGGGATGGCTGGGTCGAATGGTAGGGTTATATTCAGGTTTCTGAGGAATCTCCAGACTGACTTCCATAGTGGCTTCACCAGTCTGCATTCCCACCAACAGTGGGTTAGTGTCACTTTTTCCCCACATCCTCGCCAGCATCTGTTGTTGGTAGATTTCTGCATGTGACCCATTCTAACCGGGGTGAGGTGAAACCTCATTGTGGTTTTGATTTGCATTTCCCTGATTGCTAATGACCTTGAACATTTTTTCATGTGCCTGTTGGCCATTTGGATTTCCTCTTTTGAAAAATGTCTATTGAGGTCCTTGGCCCATCTCTTAAGTGGGTTGTTAGTTTTGTTTTTGTGGAGTTTCTTGATCTCTTTGTAGATTATGGTTATTAACCCTTTATCTGTTGCATAGTTTGCAGATATTTTTTCCCATTCTGTCGGTTGTCTCTTCACTCTCCTGACTGTTTCTTTTGCAGTACAGAAACTTCTCAATTTGATGCAATCCCAATAGTTGATTTTGGCTTTGACTGCCTGTGCCTCCCGGGTCTTTTCCAGAAATTCTTTGCCTGTGCCAATATCTTGAAGGGTTTCTCCAATGTTCTCTAGTAACTTGATGGTGTCAGGTTGTAGATTTAGGTCTTTAATCCATATTGAGTGGATTTTTGTGTAAGGTGTAAGGTAGGGGTCTTGCTTCATGCTTCTGCAGGTGGAAATCCAGTTTTCCCAGCACCATTTATTGAATAGACTGTCCTTGCTCCAGGAATTAGTTTTAGATCCTTGATCAAATATAAGTTGGCTGTAGATGTTTGGGTTGATTTCTGGTGTTTCAATTCTGTTCCATTGGTCTATCCATCTGTTTCTGTACCAGTACCATGCTGTTTTGATTACAACTGCCCTGTAGTATGTCCTGAAATCTGGTATTGTGATGCCTCCGGCTTTGTTTTTGTTGTACAAGATTGCTTTAGCTATTCGAGGTCTCCTGTGTCTCCATATAAATTTCAGCACCATTTTTTCCAGATCTGAGAAGAAGGTCTTTGGTAGTTTGATTGGTATTGCATTGAATTTATAAATTGCTTTTGGGAGAATGGACATTTTGATGATATTGATTCTTCCAATCCATGAGCATGGAAGATTTTTCCATTTCTTGGTATCCTCTTCTATTTCTTTCTTCAAGGTTTTGTAATTTTCATCGTAGAGATCTTTAACGTCCTTGGTTAAGTTTATTCCAAGGTATTTGATTGTTTTTGTAGCTATTGTGAATGGGATTGATCTTAGAAGTTCTTCCTCAGCCATGGCATTGCCTGTGTATACAAAGGCTGTTGATTTTTGTGCATTGATTTTATTTCCTGCCACTTTGCCAAAATCTTCTATGAGTTCCAATAATCTCTTAGTAGAGTTCTTTGGGTCCCCTAAATAAAGAATCATATCATCTCCAAAGAGGGATAGTTTGAGTTTTTCCTTCTCAATTTGTATCCCTTTAATTTCTTTTTCTTGCGTAATAGGTCTGGCTAGAACCTCCAGAACTATATTGAATAGCAGTGGTGAGAGTGGACATCCCTGTCTGGTACCAGATCTCAGTGGAAATGCTTCCAACTTTTCCCCATTCAATAGGATGTTGGCTGTGGGTTTTTCATAGATTGCTTTGATTGTATTGAGGAATGTTCCTTCCAAACCCAGTTTGCTTAGAGTTTTCATCATGAACGGGTGTTGTATTTTATCAAATGCTTTCTCGGCATCTATTGAGATAATCATATGGTTTTTCTTCTGCAGTCTGTTAATGTGGTGTATCACATTGATTGTCTTGCGCACATTAAACCATCCCTGCATACCAGGGACAAATCCCACTTGGTCTGGGTGGATGATCTTTCTTTTTTTTTAAAAGGTTTTATTTATTTATTTGAGAGGTAGAGTTACAGATAGAGAGATAGGTCTTCCATCCACTTGTTCACTCTCCAAATGGCCCCAATGGCTGGATCTGGGCCCATCTGAAGCCCAGAGCCAGGAGCTTCTTCCAGATCCCCATGTGGTTGCAGGGGTCTACGCGCTTGAGCCATCTTCCACTGCCTTCCCAGGCCATCAGCAAGGAGCTGGATTGGAAGAGGGAGCATCTGGGACACGAACCAGCACCCATGTGGGATGCTGGTGCTGCAGACAGAGTCTTAACCTATTACGCCTCTGTGGGGAGCAACTCGGACTATACTAAGTTACTGGAATTAAGACTTATTCTATGCATCTGCTTTCCCACAATATGGCGCTGAGAAGGGAAACAGCTTCTACACAGCTGCCTCCAGTTCAACCAATAAACTGTAGGACCTACTCCTGATTGGAGGAGAGCAGCGTACTCGGCGTGTGGGTAGCAGAGTTGGGATTGGTGGAAGAGGACTATAAAGGAGGAGAGAGACAACATGCACCAGAAACATCTGAGGGAACATCTATCTGAAGGAACACCTGTGCAGCCCCCGAGAGAGCCGGCCGGCGGTGTGCCACTCCCCTGCGGAAGTGGGGAAAGTGGCCAGGGGGAACCGCCCTTCCACGGAGGTGGAAGGGACGGCAGCCAACCCGAGAAGAACCAGCAGCAAACCCGGGGAGGGCCGAGCAGACAAGAGAACAGCGCAGGGTCCTGTGTCGTTCCTCCACGAAGACGGGGAGCGACATAATGGTGCCGTGACTCGGATATGAAGCCTAGGCAGGGTTTAGTGTCATTCCTCCATGAAGAGGGAGAGCGACATAATGGTGCCGTGACTCGGATAGGAAACTTAGGAGGGAAGAAATGGGAAGTGGAAAAATACCGGAGAGAGAGACTAGCAAAGAGCCTAGGGAAAAGCCGGACAGAAAAGGTGCCGGAAGAAGCTATTGAAAGCCTAGGCATAGACTCGGATATGGACTTTGGGAAAGAAGTTAGGATTTAAAGTGAAAGCAAGAAGAAACTTAGACTCAGATACGGACTGCAGGTTGAAAATGAAAGTGAAACCTATAAGAAACTTAGACTTGGATACAGACTCTGGGGAGAGGCCAGGAGAAATGAGGGAGGAATATTGTTGGAAGAAAACTTAGGGAAACATACCGGGTAGAGAAAAATGTTAGGGAGGATGAAGCCGCGAGTGCAGGCTGAAGCGGAGACGTAAGCTATCTTGGGATTCTTCAAGTCAGCCCGGGGAGCAAAAGGCGAAAATCTGGAACCAGAGGCAGAGACGTGGGCCGCCAGGTTGGAATTCGCCAGGTTAGTCTGGGGAACTTGGACTGAATGCCGGTGGCGGAAACGTGAGCTACGCTGTGTGATTCGCGGAAGCCGCTGCATGCAGAGAGAGCACGGGGCGTGAATAGATAGGGAACGCAGGGCTGGCGCGAAGGCCGTGGTGCGGGCGCGAAGTGCGTGGAGACCGCGGAGCGCGCGAAGCTGAGCCGCACAGAGCCGGGAGCCCGCCGCAGGGCGGGCGCCTGGAAGCCGCGCAGATGAGAGAAGCGAGGGCTGAAGTGGCGCAAAGCTGGGAAGCCGCCGCGGGGCGGCGAGGCGCCGAGAAGCAGCCTCAGGGCGGGCGCCGGGAAACCGCGGGGATAAGAGAAATACAAGTTTAGAAGTAAAATGAGAGAAATAGGAATGCTGGCAAACAGAAGTAAAATAGGAGAAATAGGAATGCCCAGAGGTAGAGAAATAGGGAAAAATAAGGCCTCCCCACAACACGGCAATGAGAGAGCTTGGATTCGGTCTGCCTGATTAGTAAGACGATAAGCACCTGTAGGCGGCTGCAGGTCACCGAAGACAGGCACGAATCAACATCAATAAGTCTCCCCACAATACGGCAATGAGAAGGCTTGGATTCGGTTTGCCTGATTGGTAGGGCTTGTAAGCACCTGTGGGAACTCTAGCAAGCAGAGCAGAGCGTGTGCCGCGGGGCACCGAAGACAGGCGCATATCAACGCCAAAAATAAAAAGAAAGGGGGATCTGTGGGGAACAACTTGGACTAGACTAAGTTACTGGAATTAAGACTTATTCTATGCATCTGCTTTCCCACAATATGGCGCTGAGAAGGGAAACAGCTTCTACACAGCTGCCTCCAGTTCAACCAATAAACTGTAGGACCTACTCCTGATTGGAGGAGAGCAGCGTACTCGGCGTGTGGGCAGCCGAGTTAGGATTGGCGGAGGAGGACTATAAAGGAGGAGAGAGACAACATGCACCAGGAACATCTGAGGGAACATCTATCTGAAGGAACACCTGTGCAGCCCCCGAGAGAGCCGGCCAGCGGTGTGCCGCTCCCCTGCGGAAGTGGGGAAAGTGGCCAGGGGGAACTGCCCTTCCACGGAGGTGGAAGGCACGGCAGCCAACCCGGGAAGAACCAGCAGCAAACCCGGGGAGGGCCGAGCAGACAAGAGAACAGCGCAGGGTCCTGTGTCGTTCCTCCACGAAGACGGGGAGCGACATAATGGTGCTGTGACTCGGATATGAAGCCTAGGCAGGGTTTAGTGTCATTCCTCCATGAAGAGGGGGAGCGACAGCCACAGTACTGGTGCCTAATTAGTTCATTTAAATCATTCTGCAGTGTCTACACATCTCAGCAAAACCTGTTGGACATGATACATACATATACTTTGTGCCAAACAGAAAAAAAGACAACTGAATTTTGAAGATGATCAAATAGAGGTATCCAGTGTTTCCTTGCTCCTCCAGAGAAGAACCAAACAACCAATGAACATCTACATTTTGAGGTGATTATTTGAGGGAAAACACTAGAACTCATCAAGGGAGATGTAGGGATCTATAGGACCCAGAGACCTGGGGTGGCATCATAGAGAGGAACAATGCCAGCTGGCAACCAGAACACTGGCAGTGTGTCTGAAAGTAATCCTTGTTGCAGGGGAAAGCATAGACAAGAGGCTCAGCAGTGTACATCTGCATGGATATCTTATGCTGGCTAGCATCTCTGCAGGAGTGGTCCAGAGTCATCACAGGCTTCGAGCTCAGTAAGGGCAGTGCCTAGAGTATACACTGCAGCCTTACTTCAGAGAAGGAACTCACATCGTCTCTCCCCAGACCTCCGCAGCATTGACTAAGGCAACGTGATGCCATCTTGAGAAAAGTCGCTGTCAGAATGCATATTGAGCTGCAGGGTGATCTCCCCTATGAACATGGATAGGAAAATTCCCAGCAAAATACTAGTAACTTGAATTTAATAGCACATCAAAAAGATCATCTACCATACAAAGATGGTTCAGTAAACACAAATTAATAGACATAGTATATCATAGGAACAGAATGAAAGATAAAAATCATATAGTCATCTAAACAGATGCAGAAAAACTTTTTGACATCCATTCACTGTTAACACCCTAAATGGGTATAGAAGGAACATACCTCAGTACAATAATGGCTATATAAGAAAAACCCGCAGCCTGAATGGGGAAAATATGAAAGCATCTCCTCTATAATCTGGAACTAGATAAGGTATCCATTCCATCACTGTTATTCAATATGATATTGAAAGTCTTAACTAGAGAAATTATGTAATAGAAAGAAATGGAAGTATACAAATAATAAACGAGAAAATCAATTATTCCTATTTGCAGATGATTATTCTATACCTAGAAAAATGTAAAGACTTCATCAAGAGACTGTTAGATAAGAAAACTGAATTCAGTAAAGTTGCTTTATTAAAATCTACATATGAAAATCAGTACTATTGTTTCAACCAATAAAGAGCTCCCTGAAAAATCATAAAGGCAGTCTCATTCACAGTAACTGCTGAAATTAACATGTAGGAATAATTTTAACTAAGGGCATGAAAGACTACCATGACGAAAATGATAAAACATTGATGAAATAAACTTAGAAAATGGAAAGACCGTCCATGTTCATGAATTGGAAGAATTAATATTATTAAAATGTCTGTACTACACAAAACAATTTACAGATTCAGTTTGATCTCCATGAAAATACCAAAAGTCCCCAAACAACCAAACAATGTCGAGCAAAAAGAACAAAGCCGGAGGTGGGTGTTGTGGTGCAATGGTTTAAGCCTCTGCTGTGGTACCAACATCCCGTATCAGAGTGCCAGTTTAAACCCTGGCTATTTTGCTTCCAGTCCAGCATGTTCTGATGTTCCTGAGAAGGCAGTGGAAGGTGGCCCAAGAGCTTGGATCCCTGCCACACATGTGGGAGACAGGATGGAGTTTCTGGCCGCTGGCTTCAGCCTGGCCCAGACCTGGCTTTTGTGACCATTTGGGGGAGTGAACCTGCTGATGTAAGATCCCTCCCTCCCTCCCTCCCTCTCTCCCTCCCTCTCCCCCTCTCCTCCTCTATCCCTCTCCCCCCACCTTCTGATTTTAAGACAAACTTCTGAGCTATAGTTATCAAAACAGCATGGTACTGGCATGAAAACAGACTCATAGACATCCCAGATCTTATCTACAGTCAACGGATTCTTGACAAAAGCTCCCAAAACATATATAGTGGAGAAGACACAACCTTTTCAATACATGGTGCTGGGAAAATTAGATTTCCAAATGCAGAAGACTTTAACTTGATCCCTACCTCTTGGTTTATTAAAAAATCAACTCAAAATGGATAAAAGACATAAATGTAAGACCTGGAACAATCAAATGACTGAGAAAACATAGAGGAAATATTCTGTAAACACTAACTAGTACAGGCCACAGTTTTATGGATTATTATGATTATTGTAAATGCTGTTGAAAGGGAAATCTTATACACTGGTGGTGGGAATATAAAGTAGTATAGCCATTATGGTGAATAGTATTGAGGTTCCTCAAAGAACTGAAAATGGATTTACCATGTGCTCTAGGTATCCCACTTATGGGTAAATATCAATATATCAAAGGGATACTGTATTCCCATGGTTATTGCTACACTGTTCACAATAGGTAAGATATAGAACCAATTTAGATATATACCAACAGATTAATGGATAGGTTAAATGTGGTATATATACACAGAATAGAGAGGTCTCTGGTTTTGGAAATGAAGCAAAATGAGCTGGACTCTTTCCCCAGAGCAATACAATAAGCCAGCGACTTCCCAAACTAGGTTCAAGGTTTCCAGGGCTATGGAGTTCCCCAGCAGTAATTCAAGGGTGATCTTTCAGCTCTTGTTGTACGGAGCCATCTTGAAACCTCACACATCCAGGGTCCTGTGAAACAGCTGCTTCCATCAGTTCCACAGACCGCCCTGTGAAATACTGGGAGACCTTACTCTCCTTCCCATGGCCCCAGGAACAACTTGGGTGGCATGTTTTGAGCAATTCAGTCTGCAGAGGTCCCCAGGAAACAGGAAGCCTGGCATAACTTCCTGTTCTTTTTGAAGCAACTGGGTGATTCTTCCAAAATACCCTTTGTACAGCAAGCAGCCAGACAGCTATGGAGCAGCTGAGCCCACAGGGAGAAACTCTACCTCCCTGCCCATCCTCCTTTGGCCTGAAGAGTCAGTAGAGCAGCCCACTCTCAAGATTGGTCCATAGAATCCTTGTGAAGCAGATGTGGAGCCTTGCCCACAACCCTTGGCCCCAAGAAGCAGCTTGGCAGACCTCCCTGACCAGGTCAGTCCCTGGAGGCCCTCTGAAGTTACCCATGTGGGTCTGAGACACAAAAAGGCATCACTCCACACACACACAAACCTTGGTACCAGGCACACTGCTGCACTTACCTGGACCTATAGGATTGGTCCCGCCTTAATGTGACCCAAAGTAACTGACATGTGCCCTGCATCCACAGCCATGTTGCACTGAACTCAGAGCTGCCAGCAAACCTGCCCCACTGAAAGGTGCTGTATTTCAGTTGGTGGGGAAATCACAAGCCCTGCAGCCTAGGTTATTGGGATAACCACAGCCATTCCTAATGTTGATTACAGCAGGAGAAATTACATAGCCACTATCCTAAAGTGTCCACCTGGAACCAAAGCCAGCACCATATAACCAACATTTTATGATGCCTCAGTGCCTCACCAGCAGAAAGTCTTTTGCTATGGAAACTACCCTAAAAATTGATAGAAATAACTAACTACTAACTCACAAGTGCACAAGAACCAGTATAGGGGCACAAGAAGAATGAAAAAATATGGTTACATGGTGTCTGCAAAGGATTGCAACTATTTAGCAATGGAAATTGATGAATTGTATGACAGAGACTTTAAGGATAATGATTTGTGAGGAGAAAAATGATATGCAAGAGAATATAGACATTATTCAATGATATGAAGAAGATAGTTCATGATATGAATGAGAAATTCACTTAGAGAATAGAGTTCATAAAAAGGAACCAATTAAAAATCTTGGGACTAATGAACTCAATAAATTAAATGTAAAATATAGTTGGAAGCCTGAACAGAATTCAGCAGGCAGAAGAAAGAATTTCTGTGCTTGAATAGAAGTCTTTTGACCAGTCAATAGCACCTGCCACCCAAAGTTAAGGAAACCCTCAGGAGTTAAGTGAGCAAACATTTACAATGTGGATTTTCCAGATGAAGAGAAAGTAAAAGGCTAGGAAACTTATTAAGAGAAATAGTTGCTGAAAACTTCACAAATCTTTGGAAAGATATGGACATCCAGGTTCTGGTAACCCCAAAAGACTCAATAAATTTGGACAAAAATGATTGCTTATGAGTCATGTTATAGTAAAACTCTCCAAATATACAAGACAAAGAGAGAACTTTAAAACAGGAGAAAGTGTCAAGTAACTTTTTTTTTTGACAGGTAGAATTAGTGAGAGAGAGAGAGAGAGAGAGAGAGACAGAGAGAAAGGTCTTCCTTCCGTTGGTTCACTCTCCAAATGGCTGCTACGGCCAGCACTGCACCGATCTGAAGCCAGGAGCCAGGTACTTCCTCCTGGTCTTCCATGCAGGTGCAGGTGCAGGTGCCCAAGCACTTGGGCCATCCTCCACTGCCTTCCCGGGCCACAGCAGAGAGCTGGACTGGAAGAGGAGCAACCGGGATTAGAACCCGACACCCATATGAGATGCCGGCGCCGCAGGTGGAGGATTGACCGAGTGAGCCACAGCGCCAGCCCTCAAGTAACTTTTATAAGAGAATCCCCATGAGATTAATGGCAGACTTTTTGGCTGAAATCTTCCAAGCCAGGAGAAAATGGGATGAAATATTCAAAAGCTCTGCCAGAAAAATAAAATGTCAGCAAAGCTATCCATCAGAATTGCAGAAAGAAAGGTTTTCCATAACTTGGAAAAAATGAAGGAATTCATCACCACCAGACTTGTACTTCAGAGAATGTTTAAGGGAGTCCTTAAAACACATGAAAGTATAAATATCAGCAGTAGAGCAGATACACAAAAGATAAAAATTAATTATTCATATTTTAGTTTCACACTTCTTGAATTTGATTTGTTATATATGTGGGGAGCAACTCGGACTAGACTGTTACTCGAATTAAGACTTATTCTATGCATCTGCTTTCCCACAATATGGCGCTGGGAGAGGAGGAAACAGCTTTTACACAGCTGCCTCCAGTTCAACCAATAAACTGTAGGACCTGCTCCTGATTGGAGGAGAGCAGCGTACTCGGTGTGTGGGTAACAGAGTTGGGATTGGTGGAAGAGGACTATAAAGGAGGAGAGAGACAACATGCACCAGAAACATCTGAGGGAACATCTATCTGAAGGAACACCTGTGCAGCCCCCGAGAGAGCCGGCCGGCGGTGTGCCGCTCCCCCGCGGAAGTGGGGAAAGTGGCAGGGGGAACCGCCCTTTCATGGAGGTGGAAGGGATGGTAGCCAACCCGGGAAGGACCAGTAGCCAACCCGGGAAGAACCAGCAGCAAACCCGGGGAGGGCCGAGCAGACAAAAGAACAGCGCAGGGTCCTGTGTCGTTCCTCCACGAAGAGGGGGAGCGACATAATGGTGCCGTGACTCGGATATGAAGCCTAGGCAGGGTTTAGTGTCGTTCTTCCACGAAGAGAGGGAGCGACATATATATTTAGTTAGGAGTTTTTCACCTGTATTAGGACTATCATTGTATATTTTTTTTCTTGTTCTCATTAGGTTTTGAAGTCAGGGTTATGTTATTTTCTCTTTTTTCAAGATTTATTTATTTATGTGAAATGCAGAGTTATCGCGCGAGAGATTTAAAGACAGAGGAAGAGAGAGAGGGAAAGATCTTCCATCCCTTGGTTCACTCCCTAACAGGCTGCAACAGCTAATGCTGGGTTAGGCCTAAGCCAGGAGGCTGGCAGTCTGTCCAGGTCTCCCACGTGGGTGCAGGAATCCAATAACTTAGGCCATGTGGTCATGCTTTCTCAGGTGCATTAGCAGGAAACTGGGTTGGAAGTAGAGCCTATATGGGATGCCTGCAAAGCAGGCATGGGCTTAACTTGCTGCACCGGAATGCCAGCTTAGTTTCTTAAAGTGAGTTGCAAAGCATTTGCTCTTTTGTTTTCTGAAAAGACATTTTATTGTACTATTATTTATTCTTTAAATGTTTAGTAAAATTTACCACTGAAACCATGTGGGCCTTTTGTTAACTCTGGAGGAATTTAAAATGAGTTTAGGGGTACATATTTGGGTCAGTGGTTGATACTAGCTGGGACATGCACAGCCCATAGCAGAATACCTGAATTTGAGTTCTGGACTCTGCTTTTGATTCCAGCTTCTCATTGATGTTCACTCTGGGAGACAGCAGGCTCAGTAGTTGAGTACTGCCACCCATGTGGGAGACCTGGATTGAATTCCAGGCTCCTGACTCTAGCGTGGCCCAGCCCCACCTACTGCAGGCATGTGGGGAGTGAAACAACAGATGGAAGAATGATTCCTGTTTGTCTCTTTGCCTTTGAGATAAATGAAGATTTAAAAAAAATTAAATGGAAGTTAACCGACTCTGGAACTTGTTATTCATTAAAATACATTTTCATTTCTTAAATACATCTGGGGTTATTCAGTTTTTTTCTTTCCATGTCAGTTTTACAAATTGGTATTTCTGAAGAAATATGAGCATTTTACATATATTTCCAAAGTTGTCAGCAAAAATTGTTTTTAACATCATTTAGAATATTAAAAATAGAGCTGTCCTGTGGTTCACAATCCCTCTGGTGAGTATAAATCCAAAGGAAATAAAATCAGTTTGTTCAAAAGACATTTGAAGTCCCATCCATGTTTATTGGAACTCTATCCACAGAGGCTAATATATGGAATCAACCTAAATGTTCATCAGTAGGGGAATGGATAAACATTGTACAAATACATAAGGAATACTTTTCAGTATTTTTAAATTTGAAACTGTCATATGATTGAACCCACTGTAAAATAAGCCAGGCACAGAGAGACGATATGCTGCTTGATCACAGATCTCATTTGTGGACTCCAAGACAATTGGTTTTTAGAATATTATTAGAGGTCAGGAAGGAGAGGCAGGTGGAGGAAATAGGGAGAAGGAAGTAAATGGGTACAATGTTATAGTTAGGTAGGAGAAACAAATTCTGATACTGTGTTCTGAAGAAATATGAGCATTTTAAGTCAGTGGATACATTAATAATAATGTACATTTCACAGTATTTAGAAAAGAGAACTTTTAGTATTCTTAACTCAGAGAAATGATGAATGGTCGAAGTGATGGTGTGCTAATTAATTTGATCATAACTCAATGTGTATATATCAAAACATCACATTGCAGTCCATAAAATGTGGAATAGTGTTTCAATCAAAATTTTAAAGAGAGAATAAATTCCTGTTACAAAGTGGAATTCACTTAGGAGCCTCTGACTCCTGGAAGAAGATTGTATTTATTTATTTATTTTTGTCTCATATATTTTACTTTTTAAAAAAAATTTTATTTAAGATATACAAATTTCATGTATACAGATTTAGGAACATAGTGATACTTCCCACCCTACCCTCCATCCTGCCCATGTTCCCACTTGTCCTCCTCCTTCTTCAGTTCTCTCAATTTTTACAGTGATCTACTTTTAGATTACTTTACACTCATAAAATTAACCCTTCACTAAGAGTTCAACAAATAGTAAGAAGAAGAAAAGAAAAAAAAAAAAAACAACACTGTCCAGAGCTGTAAACAATCATGGAAGCTCAAAATGTCAATTTCACTCTTATACATTACATTTTGGTACTCTATTAATTACCAGAGATTAGGGAAAACATATGGTATTTGTCTTTTTGGTACTGGCTTATTTCACTAAGTATAATGGTGTCCAGTTGCATACATTTTGTTGCAAAAAAACAGGATTTCATTTTTTTTTACAGCTAAGTAGTATATAATTTTCTTATCCAATCATCAGTTGAAGGACATAGCACTTTGTTGGTGTAGGGTAGCTGGGGTGAATTTCAGTAAAGTACTGAAAAAATAAGCTAGATGAACTAGCTTAAGCATTCATATCATTTTTATTTTCCTTTTTTTTTTTTTGCTAGAAACAGGAGATTTAGGTAAACATTTCCGAAGACCCCAAAGTAGTTTATAGAAGACATCACTATCACAAGATGTTTTGTGTATAAAAGGTTGTACTTTCCATGAATTTGCAAAACTCTCTGTAGTAGATAGCTTTTATTTGGAGATTCAGACTGATTTTTTACTTTGAATGAGTTCAGGAGTTACGGTTTTTTTTTTCTATTAAAATGGCAGAATGACATTATTTGACATTGTAAAAGATTTCCCTTGATGCTGTGGTGAAGATAGTCTGTAGGAAGCAAGCATAGAAGCAGGGAAACTGTTTAACAGGTTATTACAATAATCAAGAAAAGAGGCCGAAGTGCTTAGAGTAGGAGTGATAGGGCATGGAAAGATTGTTTGTATTTTTGGCATGCATAGTCAGATCTGCTAGCAAACAGGTTTAGGGCCTTAAATGTTCAAAGAAGTCAAGAACAAAACATAAGTTTCCACCCTGTCTTTATTATTCTACTTACAGGAAGTCTTGAAGTTGAGTAGTGTCAGTCTTCAGACTTCGTTTTTTCTCTTCAATTTTTTGTGTATCTCCTGGGTCTTTTGCTTGTCCTTATATATTTTAGAATGGACTTCCTGGTATCCACAAACCTCCCCTCCCCTCCTCTTCCCTTCCCTCTCCTTCCCTCCCCTCCCCTCCCCTTCCCTCCCCTTCCCTCCCCTTCCCTCCCCTCCCCTTCCTTTTTTATTTTAAAGATTTATTTATTTATTTGAAAGGTTGAGTTACAGAGAGAGAGAGAGAGAGAGAGAGAGAGAGAGAGAGAGAAAGAGAAAGTGTTTCATCTGCTGGTTCACTCCCCAAGTGGCCAGAACAGCCAGGGCTGGGCCAGACTGAAGCCAGGAGCCAGGAGCTTCATTCAGGTCTCCCATGTGGGTTCAGGAGCCCAAGCACTTAGTCCATCTTCTGCTACTTTCCCAGGCTGATTAGTAGGGAGTTGGATCAGAAATGGAATGCACTTAGTCCATCTTCTGCTACTTTCCCAGGCAGATTAGTAGGGAGTTGGATCAGAAATGGAATGCCCAGGACTTGAATTGGTGCCCATATGGGATGCCAGAGTCCTAGATAGTGGCTTCACTAGCTATGCCATAGCACCAGCCCCTCTTTTTATCATTTTAATCAGGGTTTTGTAGTTTTCTGCACATGAGGAGACTTCAAAATGTTTGTGGAAAATGAAATTAATAAGATTAGAGGCCTGTGCCACGGCTCACTAGGCTAATCCTCCGCCTGTGGCGCCGGCACTCCAGTTTCTAGTCCCGGTTGGGGTGCCAGATTCTGTCCCGGTTGCTCCTTTTCCAGTCCAGCTCTCTGCTGTGGCCCGGGAAGGCCATGGAGGATGGCCCAAGTGCTTGGGCTACACATGGAAGACCAGAAGGAAGCACCTGGCTCCTGGCTTTGGATTGGTGCAGGGTGCCGGCTGTAGCAGCCATTTGGGGAGTGAACCAACAGAAGGGAGACCTTTCTCTCTGTCTCTCTCTCTCTCACTGTCTAACTCTGCCTGTCGAAAACAAACAAACAAAAAGATTAGCTTTGGGGCTGGTGTTGGGCTGGCATTGTGGCATACCTGGTTAAGCTCTGCTTAACTGCTTAACTCTGATTTGAGTCCCGGGGGCTCTGCTTCTGATCCAGCTCCTTTCTAATGTGCCTGGGAAAGCAGTGGAAGATGGCCCAAATCACTGGGACCCTGCGCCCATGTGGGAGACCTGGAGGAAGCTCCTGGCTCCTGTCTTCAGCCCAGCCCCGCCCTAGCTGTTGCAGCATTTGAGGAGTGAACCAGCAGATGGTAGACACTTCTCTCTGTATCTCCCCCTGCCTCTTTCTCTGACTTTCAAATAAATAAATTTTAAAAAGATCTGCTTATTTTTCTGCAAAAAATTTTGAAATCCATGAATTTTTTCATAACATGCATTTTTTTAAAAAATATTTTTATTTTATTTTATTTGAAAAGCAGAGTTACAGAAGAAGGGGGTGGAGAGGAGGAGGGAGGGAGGGAGGGAGGACAAGAGAGAGAGAGAGAGAGATTGAGATTGAGATTGAGATTGAGATTGAGATTGATTCTCCATCTGCTGGTTCACTCCCCAGATGGCCACAACTGCAGGGATGGGGCCAGGCTGAAGCCAGGAGACAGGAGCCTCGTTCAGTTCTCCCACGTGGGTGAAGAATCCAAGCGCTTGGGCCATCCTCTGCTGCTTTCCTGGATGTACTAGCAGGGAGTTGGATTAGAAGTGGAGTAGCTGAGATAAAACTGCCATTACAGGCAGCAACTTCACCCACTAAGCGCTGGCCCCACAACATGCATTTATGGAAGCTTTTTGAACATTTCTCTCATAGAGATCATGTACATGTTTTGTTAGGTTTATACCTAAGTATTTCATTTCAGGTGTGTTAATATAACTAGATTTTTGTTTTTAATTTCAAATTTCAGTTGTTCATTGCTGATTTATGAGAAAGTGATTGACTTTTGCAAATTAATGTTATATCCAGAACTCTTGTTATAATCACTTATTCTAATATATCTTCATAAGAGTTGTGAACATCAAAAATGTTATTGTAGATAATTGTAAATAATTCTTAAGCTACTACATATTGAGTATTCTCCATCCAGAATGCTTGAGAACAGAAGTGTTTTGGATTTTGGATTATTGTGCAATGATATTTGCATATACATAATGAAGTATGTTGGGCACGGACCCAAGTGTAAACACAGAACTCAGTTATGTGGCATATACATGTTATATTCATAGCCTGAAAGTATTTTATAATATTTTGGTTGTGTTTAAATTTTTAAATTTATTTGTTAGATAGTAAGAGAGTGAGAGTGCTCCCATCTATTTGTTCATTCCTGAAATGCTCACAATTGCCAGAGATGGGCTAAGATCCTAGAAGTTGGAAGCCAGGAGTGCAATTCAGTTCTCCTCCATGGGTGGTAAGAACCCAATCACATGAGCCATTGCCTGCTGCCCCCAGCAAAATCGCATTAGAAGGAAGCTGGAGTTATAGGTGCCAGAGCAGGTATTAGACCCAGGCATTTTGATGCAGAACCTGGGAGTTCAAACACCCACCACCCCTGTAGCTAGGTTTTGACTGCAGTTCATCATATGAGTTCGTGTGTAGCATTTTTTACTTACGATGTTACATCAGTGCTCAAAAATTTTCAGATTTTGGGGATAGCATTGTGGTATAGTGGGTAAAGCTGCCTCCTGCAGTGCCAGCATCCCATATGGTGCCAGTTTGAGTCCTGGCTGCTCCACTTCTAATCCAGCTCTCCGCTAATGGCCTGGGAAAGTGGTAGAAGATGGTCCAAGTGCATGAGTCTGTACCCATGTGAGAGACCCAGAAGAAGCTCCAGGCTCCTGGGTTTGGATCGACCGAGCTTTGGCCGTTACAGCCATTTGTGGAGTGAACCAGTGGATGAAAAGCCTCTCTTTCTCTCTCTCTCTGCCTCTGCCTCTCTGTAACTGCCTCTCAAATAAATGAATAAGTAAGTAAGTAAGTAAGTAAATAGATCTTTTTTAATCAGGTTTTTGGATTAAAGATGCTGAGTCTGTGCCTCATTATACCTAATGGCTCCCCTGAAAGAATTCTCCCAAGGAGTGCTGAAGGAGAGAGATATCAGAAGTGTTGGTGATAAAAGTGTTAAGCTTATTTAACAACCTACTGGTGTAAAAAGGAAAATATAACTCATGAATATCTATGATTTTAAAAAAGTACAGATGGGTTGAAATCACTTGTCAACACATTTTTCAGAAAGATTGAAAATAATTTACATCTGATCTCCCCCTGAATAGTTGATTTTATATATCATTCTGATTAATTTTAAAATGCATATAGCTTTTTACCATATTGTTCAAACATCTACTTTATGTAAATCTGATGACATAAAAATATAAATCAATAGAAAATTGATATTATTGGAACAGTAGTTTCATTTACAAAGGCATCTACCCCAGGATTAATTTTATTAGTAATTTATACTAATTACTGATTTATATTAATCCAAAAAAAGCACTGATTTTGATCTTCAAAATGACAATTTAATCTCTTAAGAAGCACAATTCAGGCTGTTGGTATGGCTCAGCTGGTTAAGCCACCGTTTGTGATGTTGGCATTCCATATTGGATTGCTTGTTTGAGTCCAGGCTGCTTAATTTCTGAGCCAGTTCTCTGCTACTGTGCCTGGGAAGGCAGCAGAAGATGGCCAAGTGCTTGGGCCTCTCCCACATGTATGGGAGATCAGGATAGAGTTCTTGGCTCCTGGCTTTAGCCTAGCCCAGACCTGGCTATTCCAGCCATTTGAGGAGTGAAGCAGTAAATGGAAGCTATGTCTCTCCTCCTCTCTTTGTCACTTTGCCTTTCAAACAAGTAAATAAATAACTATATGATTAAATCAATGAATTTTTTTTTAGAAAAGCATAACTTTTTCAGAAAACACAGTAGGACTATGTTAGGCTTTCTCTTTACTTTTTAAAAAATATTTGTTTGTTTATTTATTGATTTGAAAGGTAGAGCTACAGAGAGGGAGGCAGGGAGAGACAGAGAGGGAGACAAAAAGATCTTCTATCCCTTGGTTCACTTCCCAAATGACTGTAATGGCCAGGTCTGGGCCAGGCCAAAGACAAGAGCCAGGAACTTCTTCCAGGTCTCCCACATGGGTGCAAGCACCTGGGCCATTCTCTCTTGCCTTCCCAGGCATATTAAGCAGGGAGCTGGATTAGAGATGGAGCAGCCAGGACTTGAACCAGCACCCATATGGGATGCTGGAGCCTCAGGCAGTAACTTAACCCACTACATGACAATACCAGCCCACAGTTTTTTTAAGAACATTATTTCAGTTAAAAGTGATCCCTGTTAAATATAAGAGTGGGAATAAGAGAGGGAAGAGATGTATAGTTTGGCACATGCTCACTTGGACTTATCCCTAATGGTAGAGCTAGAAATGTGCCAGGGGATTCTAATTCAATCCCATCAAGGTGGCATGTACCAATACCATCTTACTTGTTAAAGTGATCAGTTTAAGTTCATAATTGATCAAAAAGATAGTATTGTCAAAGGGATTACATAAATAAGACCAGTGTCTGCAAATAATAATTGATAGAATTAAAAAGGAGAGAACGATCCTACATGGGAAGCAGGATACACAGCAGACTCATAGAATGACAAATGCCCGAAACAGCACTCTGGCCTCAGAATCAGCACTTAAGGCATTCAGATCTGGCCAAAAAGCCCATGAGAGTTTCTCAGGCATGGAAAGCCAAGACACTGTGGCAAAAAACAAAAACAAAAACCTAAATGAAAGATCTCTGTGAGATCCCAGCAGAAAGAACGGGCCATCAAAGAAGGCAGTAACTTTCTCTGAAGGGAGAACTTCCACTTTGAATATGACCTTGTCTAAACAAGATCAGAGTTAAGAATAAAGGTAGGACTCTGTATTACAGGGGTCAGTGTGCCTATACTCACCAAAAATAATCTTCAAATTAGCATGTCATTGATCTAGGATTCATTATATCATTGGATTTCCCCTATTTCATAAGGCTTTCCATGCTACTGAAGAATTTCTTTGCATATACAGTGTTACCTGGATTGCAAAGAGGAATTCTATAGAATAAAGGCTTCTATGAGTTTTATAATTTGTAAGTACAAGTTGAGATGATTAAATGTAGTGTGTGAAAAAATGCATGATCTTCTCATGTAGTCTTTTATAAATAGAAATCTCCACTATTTTGAAAAATACAGAAGTTAAATCTGAAAATGGGATAACATTGTGAAATAAATTTAAACTTTTTTTTTTTTAGGAAACCATGAGTTTGATTTTGGTGTGGATGTTTTGGAAGAATACATCAAACAGATGCATTTTACATGGTTACTCAGTAATGTCTATGACAGATTTACTTCTGAACCTCTTGGACATGGTGCAGTAAAAAAAATAGTGACTTGGAACAATATGAAAATAGGGCTAATGGGGTTAGTTGAAGAAGATTGGCTAGATACTTTGGCTACAGTTAATAAATCAAATGTAAACTATAAAGATTATGTTGAAGTTGCTAATGAAACGGCAGTAGAACTGAAAGAAGAAGGAGCAGATCTTGTTATTGCAATAACTCATATGAAATGGGGAAATGATACAAGGCTTGCCCAAACAGCAGAAGGGGTCAATTTGATTCTAGGAGGCCATGACCACGATTATGGAATCAGGAAGGTGAATGAAACCTGGATTGTCAAAAGTGGATCTGATTTTAAATACCTGACAAAAATAAATATAAGACACTTTGATGCATCTTTCCAATATGTATTTGAGAAAGTGGAAATTTTTAGTTATTTGGAAGAAGATTCATATATTAAAGCAATAGTAAAAGATTTTACTCAAAACATACAGGTAGGTGAATATTTTTATGTTACTAAGTACAGACTAATCACATGAATATTATACAGTACTGCTACAAAATAGTATAACAAACAATGAAAATGGTCATTCCAAGAAATTAATGCTAGTTTTTCTTTATTTTAATGTTAATATTCAATTTACATTTTATTTTGGCTATATAAGTAGGTAATAGTATTTGACACCTACTTTAATATTTGGACTTAATATTTTAACTGTCATGAAAGTATTTTTAGTATTCAAATTCTGTAATAATTTCTTCCTTTAATAAAGAGATTACTACTAAAATTTATGAAGCACTGGGTTACAAAAAGAACAGGTGAATTTTATATTAGTTTGTAATGAAAAGGCATTTCCTGCCTTCTCTCCTTATAACTACTGTGGATGTTTTAGTGGTTTGTAATCAAGTCACTTAAACTTTCATATGCATTTGAATCTTTAAGGCTTATCTTTTTTTTTTCTGGGCTCCATGGAAAAAATAGAGTACCCTTGGGGTGTGTGTGTGTGTGTGTGTGTATTTGTTTTACGTGTGTTACATTTGCAAGAGCTAATGGAAAATACAAGCCAGGGTCTGTTTACATCCATGTATGCATTGCCTCATATAACTTGTGTTACCTGAATAGTTCCAAGGCTATAGATCTCCGTTCTGATTTTGCTTTAAGCATTAATGGAGGCATTAAGTTGGGGTGAACTTGATACCAGAAAAATTAAATGTTTTAATTACAGTTTTCTGGCTCTGAAAGGTAGATGGGAACTCCTAAAATTTATGGTAACTTGGCTCCTTCATTTTGGCTATGAAATGTAAAAGTGATTATTAGGATATGTAGGAAAGATCTCTGTGAGATCCCAGCAGAAAGAAGGGGCCATCGAAGAAGGAGGTGCCTTTCTCTGAAGGGAAGAGAGACCTTCCACTTTGACTATGGCCTTGTCTAAATAAGATCAGAGTTTGTGAACTCAAGAGGCTTCCATAGCCTTCGCAGCTCACGACAAGGCCTCGGGTGATTACTGATGTCATAAACAAGAGTGTCAATTGTTAAGTCAACAACAGGAGTCACTGTGCAAACTTACTCCCCATGTAGGACCTCTGTCCTTAATGTGTTGTACTATGCGAATTAACAGTAAAACTACTACCCAAACAGTACTCTATACTTTGTGTATCTGTGTGGGTGCAAACTGTTGAAATCTTTACTTAGTATATGCTAAGTTGATCTTCTGTATATAAAGATAATTGAAAATGAATCTTGATGAAGAATGGGATGAGAGAGGGAGTGGGAGATGGGATGGTTGTGGATAGGAGAGAGGTTATGGAGGGAAAAGCTGCTGTAAAAGTGGTACTTTGGAAATTTATATTTATTAAATAAAAGTTGAAAAACAATTTTGATATCCTGTTAGTACTATGATATTTGGAGAGGAAGAATTTCAAATTCTAACAAATTATCTAATTTTGAGCTAGAGGTTAAGAAGAAAATGATCACGAGGTGAAATAAAAACATAAGAAATGCTGATTTTTAGATAGCTTATTTTCTTTCTTCTTTTAGTATATGTTGGAAGAAGTTCTCTGCCCCATTGATATGGAATTAGATGGTCGTGAAATTACTGTGAGAAGATCTGAGAGCAATCTTGGGAATCTGGTGACTAATGCAATGCTGGAAGCTACTCGTGCTGATGTCGCACTACTTAATTCAGGTGACTTCTGCAATTAATTTGTTTAAAAATAAAAATGACAAAAATTAGTCTTTTAAATTTTATAGTAGCAGGTTATTTCTGTTACTTACAAAGAACAGTTTAGAAATCCATCCCATTGGCTTCACACCTGTTATGCCCAGGAACACCATTGTTTGAAAATTAAAGCATCAAGTTTAAAAATTGTTTTACTTTTTATATTTTGTGAGATTTTGAATAATGACATGGCTTTGTCATTTATCTATTTTAAAATTAGTATGTAGTCAAGCCTTGATTATATGAGAAAGAGTAGACTGAAATTTTACCCATAATCTTTTGGGTTTTTTTTTTTTTTTTTTTTTTTTTTTTTTTTGACAGGCAGAGTGGACAGTGAGAGAGAGAGACAGAGAGAAAGGTCTTCCTTTGCCGTTGGTTCACCCTCCAATGGCCGCCGCGGCCGGCGCGCTGCGGCCGGCGCACCGCGCTGATCCGATGGCAGGAGCCAGGAGCCAGGTGCCTTTCCTGGTCTCCCATGGGGTGCAGGGCCCAAGCACCTGGGCCATCCTCCACTGCACTCCCTGGCCACAGCAGAGGGCTGGCCTGGAAGAGGGGCAACCGGGACAGAATTCCCATCTAATTGTGCCATAAGAGAAAGTGATAAGAAAAATCTTGTAGAGTAAATGCCGAACCTATACTAATAGTTTGAAGTTGGCCTACCTAGGACTATAAGGTATTCAGAATCTCTGTAGAGGTTAGAAAATCAAAACTAACCCTGCTTTGAAACTAATCTGGATTCAGTATTATCATAAGCAGAGCTTTAGACACCATGACTGTGACTTAGGTTCCTGAATAATGCAAAAGTCTACAACATGCCATTGTTTAATATCCTTCCAATTTTAGTCCATGTGCTGCCAAAGTGCATCCACATTGTTTGATATCCTAACTACAAACTTCATATGTTGCTATTTTCAATGAAATTCAAGCGATGTTAATCTTATTCTTGAATAATTTAAGTTACTGTGTAGAAACATGTCCCAGGAGTGAAATCTACTGTATCTTAGATTGTTTACTTAGGATATCTGTGGACTTGCTTCCTGTGGGGATGTTTTAAAATAGATGCTGTTCGCTCTGGAGTGCCTCAGCGTGATCCTGTCTGAAAGTGGGAAGTAAAGTTGTGGCTTTTCACTTATGCTGTTCTGTAATTAAAGAGAGTGATAGCTAACATGAAATTCCTTCTTCTAAAAATGAGTAGAGGTAACTGCATAACTAAAATGGAAATAAGCATGGAGAAGGGTTTGGAAAAAGGATTAGGAGCTTTTGGCAGTGTGGCATATCACTCTGAAGTTTTGGACATAAGGTAAAAGATGACTTTTTATGGAAAAATTAATTAAAATGCATTTTTAAAAATTACTGTAGGCACCCTCAGATCAGATCGGATACATCCAGCAGGGAATTTCACTTTGCATGATCTTTTGGCAATTCTTCCTATAGTGGATCCAGTTTTAGTTGTCAAAGTCACAGGTGCACAGCTGCTGGAAGCACTTGAAAATGGAGTTTACAAATACCCAGCTCTAGATGGAAGGTATGTACATTTATATAAATGGAATCATATAATATTTGCCCTTCTTTCTGGCTTCTTTCAATTAGCATGTTTTCAAGGTTCATTCGTGTTGTAGTGTGTTTCAGTACTTCATTTCTTTTTACTGTTTAATCTCATTTCATTGTGTGGATAACAACATATTTATCTTGCATCAGATGAACATTTTCAGTATTTCCAAGTTTGAACTATTATGAAGAATGTTGCTATAAAAATTAATGTGCAAGTGTTGTGTGATCATTTGTTTTTATGGATATATACTTAGTAATACAATGGTAGATCTCATCTTTGAGAAAGGGATGAACTGCTGAATTGCCTGCACCATTTTGCATTTCCCTCGGCAGTATACTTATGTTTCAGTTTCTCCCCTTGCTTGGCAACCCTTGTTCTCTGTCTTTGGTGATAGCTATCCTAGTAGGTGAGAAATGGAATCTCATTTTGGTTTTCCTTTGTGTGTCTTGAAAGCTGTGGATATCTAGCATCATTTCATGTGCTTATTGGCTGCTTGTATATCTCCTTGGGAGAGATGTTTATTCACATACTTTGCCATTTTAAAAATTGTGTTTTTTTTTTTTTTTTTGACAGGCAGAGTGGACAGTGAGAGACAGAGACAGAGAGAAAGGTCTTCCTTTGCCGTTGGTTCACCCTCCAATGGCTGCCGCGGCCGGCGTGCTGCGGCCGGTGCACCACGCTGATCCAAAGGCAGGAGCCAGGTACTTCTCCTGGTCTCCCATGGGGTGCAGGGCCCAAGGACTTGGGCCATCCTCCACTGCACTCCCGGGCCACAGCAGAGAGCTGGCCTGGAAGAGGGGCAACCGGGACAGAATCCGGCGCCCTGACCGGGACTAGAACCCGGTGTGCCAGCGCCGCAAGGTGGAGGATTAGCCTAGTGAGCTGCGGCGCTGGCAAAAATTGTTTTTTTTAAAATGATTGAGTTATAGGAGTTCTTTTTATCTTCTAGTTATAAGCCTCATGTCAGATATATGATATGCAAACATTTTCTCCTGTTTGTATGATTTGCTATATTACTCTAATGATGTAGTTCTTTGACTATCAAATTTTTAATTTTTAAGAAACAATTTATTTTTCTTTTGTTTTTTATGCTTTTTTAAAATTAAACTATTGCCTTATGCATGATAACAGAAGTTTATGCCTATGTTTCTTCCAATAGTTTTATAACTTTAACTCTTATTTTTGAGGTTTTCATTTACTTTGAATTAATTTTCTTCAGTGTCATACAAAGTTGGTCCAACTCTTTTTGTTTGTTTGTTTATTTATTTATTTATTTAATTTTTGCATATGGCTTCATAGTTATTTCAGACTATTTGTTGAAAAGACTTCTTTAAAATCCCCATTGAGTTGTCTTGGCACTCTTGTTAAAAATCAGTTTAACATAAATGTAATGGTTTATTTTTAGACTCTAAGTTGTGTTGATTAATGTATATTTGTCTATCTTGAATGCATAGAACACGTTGATCCCTTAAACCTTTATAATAAGTTTGAAATCAGGAAATGTGAGTTCTCCAAATTTGTTATTTTCTTTTAAGATTGTTTTTTCTGAGTAGGGGTCTTTTGTATTTCCAAGTATATTTTAGAGTCATATTCACACAATTTCTGCACAAAAGGCAGCTGAGATTTCGATATGGATTTCACTGAACCTGTAGACCACTCTGGGGGAGTTTGACCATCTTAACAATACTAAGGTTTTCAATCCAACAAATGGAATATCTTACCACTTACTAGTTTTTCTTTAATTCTTATAAGAGTGCTTTATAGGTATAAGTCTTAGACTTCTTTTACTTATTTCTAAGTGTTTCATTCCTTTGGATACTTTTGTAAATGGAATTGTTTCCTTAATTTCATTTTTTAACTGCTTATGACCTAGTTTATAGGAATGCAACTTTTATATTGAGTACTTTAAACCAATTATGTTTAACATCAGACCAATTTATTGCTAATAGAGATAATAAACAAAGTAGAAGCTTATAGTAATGTAGTTTCTATGTATACAGTCTAGGGTTAAAGTGCTTATGGAGCTCTATAAATATATCCTTTTTCAAAAGAAGAATGTTCAAAGAAGGCAGTACCTTTCTCTGAAGGGAGGAGAGAACTTCCACTTTGACTATGACCTTGTCTAAATAAGATCGGAGTTGGTGAACTCAAGAGGTATCCATAACTTTGGCAGCTCATGACAAGGCCTCGGGTGATTACTGACTCGTAAATAAGAGTGTCAATTGTTAAATCAACAATGGGAGTCACTGTGCACCTGCTCCCCATGTAGGACCTCTGTCCTTAATGTGTTGTACTATGCGAATTAACGGTAAAACTATTACCCAAACAGTACTCTATATTTTGTGTGTCTTTGTGAGTGCAGTCTGTTGAAATCTTTACTTAGTATATACTAAGTTGATCTTCTGTATATAAAGATAATTGAAAAGGAATCTTGATGAAGAATGGGATGAGAGAGGGAGTGGGAGATGGGATGGTTGCAGGTGGGAGGGAGGTTATGGCAGTGGGGAAGCCGCTATAATTCAAAAGTTGTACTTTAGAAATTTATATTTATTAAATAAAAGTTAAAAAAAAACAAAAGCAGAATGTGTATTTTCCAAGTTGTATAGTCAAAAAGAATAAGCTATAGCCAGTCATTTTTCATAAGTAGTAGATTTCTTGTAATTGAAGATAGGCATATATCCACAAAGGGATTTTAAGCATGATTCATTTGAATTAAGATTTTAGACTAACATTGTTTAGACTGTTGATTTTTCTTTAACCTGTTATGATTTATTATTTGACTTTGGAACTCATTATTCTTTGACTTCCTTCTCAATGTTGGTCATTTGCTTCATGGAAATAATATAGATAAATTTAAATAGATTTTATGAGGCTTCAGATACATTCTGATCTTTGAGGGAGTTTTTTTTTTTTTTTTTGGAGTTCCTTTGGTGTAAAGTCATTCTATATCATTTGCCATTTTGAATATCTGAAGAACCAAAAATAGTGTCTTGCTTACAATACAAGGCATTTCATAAATTCTTAATGGTTCTAAAGCATAGTGTGGAATTAGGAATAGGCAAAATTAATAATATTTTGGCAGTTTTGCTAGAATACAGACTGAGGGAGGAAGGCATAGCAGTAGCAGGATGGATTTTCGGAGTCAAAACAAAATATTTGAAAAGTACTTTATAGTGTTTCATATTTAATTTTGTTGAATGAATTTTAGCTAAATACTGAGCTATTGGTAAGTTTGAAATGGTATTAGGAAATATGCAGCAGTATAAACAGATATCAGATATGAGCGATGAGCAATGTTAGTTCCTTCTTAGTGTTGCTAATATTCTAGCAGTACAATTGGCCTGAAATAGTTAATAGGTGCTTGCTTGGACATGGGCTCAGTTAAATACACATCATTGTCATTAAATGGACTGGGAAGGGGATATAGAGTCAAATGCCAAAATCAGTCTGGCTTCAGGCATGTGACACTACTTTGCTTTTCTCAGTGAATAACTATTGCTCAAGCAATTGCAT
Organism: Oryctolagus cuniculus; assembly: GCF_964237555.1. Taxonomy (NCBI): domain Eukaryota; kingdom Metazoa; phylum Chordata; class Mammalia; order Lagomorpha; family Leporidae; genus Oryctolagus; species Oryctolagus cuniculus. The sequence goes on along the minus strand of NC_091445.1, from coordinate 85,366,765 downwards.
ATGCTGTACCTCAAGTAGTGATGAAACTGTTGTGAATGTAAATTTTTTGTATTCTTCAGTGTGAATTGCTAATATATTTACAGGAAAAACCTCAGCAATTTAGACTCTTGGTTCCGTTATGAGGAAAAGCCAGATTTTTCCAGTTAAGGATTATGACCTTTTCTGCCTTCAAATGTATCACTAAAGTTTATCCTGTTTAATGATGCAAGGTCTTCATCATTAACCTTACGTATTGTAATGTGCTGACAATAAAATTATATGCAAATATCAGAGATATAAACCCTCACAGAAAGATCTCATTTGAATTGGACAGAATACCCACTTGGATTTTGCTTTCTTGAAAAAATACCAAATAATAGTTTTAAAATTTTAGTAGCTTTATTAAGGTATAATTCTTACACAATTCATATGATTTACCCACTTGACGTATAAAATTGGATGATTTTCATTATATTTAGAGAGCTGTATACCTGTTACCACAGTCAATCTTAGAACATTTTCATCATTCCAATAAGAAACTATCTGTATTCAATAGCAGTCACTTGTCATTGTCCCCCATAACCTCCAGTCTTAGGAAACTTCCCGTGTACTTTCTACATAGATTTGTCTATTCTGCACACTTCATAGAAATTGAATTATATAATGTGTGATATTTGTAATTGGCTTCTTTCACTCAGCAAATATTTTTAAGGCTTATCCATGTTTTAGTATGCATCAGTATTTTATTACCTTTTATTGAAGAATAATGGTCATTTATATATCTAAGCCATATTTTATTTATTCATCATTGGTTGTTTCTGCTTTTTATTTATCATGACTAACGTAAAATAAATATTAATGCATACATTTTTGTATGGACCTGTGTATTTTCATTTCTTTCCATTGTACATTTAGGAGTGTATTCATTGATTTGTTTGACTGGTTATTTTTTTTCTCACAAAGGTAGAGTGGTGCATACACTGGTGAGACATCTTAGGCAATGGGGAGTGGCTGCTTTTCTGTAAAACTACTTAGTAGATCAAGGACTGAGACTTTTGTAAGTGGATTTCCCACTAGAAATGTACCATCATTTTTAATGTGTGTTTTTACTGTCAACAGCATTTAAAAACATTATATAAATATAGTAATATTGAAAATCCTGGATAGTATGTACACCGTGAACCAAGTTTCTTATGAAGTATAGTAATAGTTTAAATAGATTAAATTAGTGCAGTAATCTTGGGGAACAGGAAAATGACAAATGTACTTGCAGTCACCAGCTGCACTTTGTGATAAATTCTAGAATTGTGTTAGATAAGAATAGCTTTGAGGGTGGGAATCAAGATGGCAGTTGCATAAGATGCTCTGGTGACCACCACCCTACAGAGAGGACAATTTGAACAGCTGTACACAAAGAGGTCACCCCCTCAAAGCCAGGCAAGAGACCACACTGCCCTGTTTTGCTTAGGCAATAAGGAAAATCCATTGAAGAAAACAGGAAGGAAAGAGTTATCTGTGGAGGCTGGTGCTGTGGTCTAGCAGGTGGAGCTGCTGCCTGCAGTGTCAGCATCCCATATAGGTGCCAGTTGGAGTCCCAGTTGCTCCTCTTCTGAACCAGCTCTCTGCTGTGGCCTATGAAAGCAGTAGAAGATGGCCCAAGTCCTTGGGCCCCTGCACCCATGTGGGAGACCTGGAAGAAGCTCCTGGCTCCTGGCTTCAGATTGGCTCAGCTGCAGCTGTCGTGGCTGTGTAACTGTGATTTTCAAATAAATAAATAAATCTTTTTTAAAAAAATAGTTATCTATGTCACCTTTCCCTTAGCTGCAAAGGGCATGGCTTGAAGAGCTACCTCCCAATTGTAACAGGGAGAAGGAACTGAATTTCAATGCCAGGCCTAATCTGAATGAATTTAGTAAGATTAAAACCCCTGCTCCTGTCCCAGTTCCATACTTGCTTTTTTTTTTAAAGATTTATTTATTTATTTGAAAGTCATAGTTGCATAGAGAGAGGAGAGACAGAGAGAGAGAGAGAGAGGTCTTCCATTCAGTGGTTCACTCCCCAATTGGTCACAATGGCGGGAGCTGCACCGATCTGAAGCCGGGAGCCAGGAGCTTCTTCCAGGTCTCCCATGCGGGTGCAGGGGCCCAAGGACTTGGGCTGTCTTCTGCTGCTTTCCCAGACCATAGCATAGAGCTGGATTGGAAGTGGAGCAGCCAGGTCTCAAACCAGTGCCCATATGGGATGCCGGCACTTCAGACCAGGGCATTAAGCCACTGCGCCACAGCACCGGCCCTCCCAGTTCCATACTTGTATCCTGACTTTTTGGAACTCTTACAGCCAGATGGCCTCTGCTACCCCTCCCCATACCACCTGCAGAAAATGGAATTCCAGTCATGTGACAATGCCAAGAGAGGAGAGTTAAGACCATGCTTTGGAGCTTGGAGCCCAGTCTGCCACCCTGAGAGCCAACACCTGATAAACCGTAAAGGCTTCTACTCACAGGCCGGGCCTCACAGGTGGAGCCTTTGCACTTACCAAGCATCAGGTAGAGACCTGTGCTCCGGTGGGATGGGCTTATATTGGAATGTGTCATGGCTGGCCTTGTGCAGGATTGACAGGCATTTCCAGACCTTGGGACCAAGGCCCCAGTGTGACCAGTCTGGGGTCAGTGTGGGTCAGCAGGGGTCTACTTTTATAACCCTCATAAAACCTTGAGCTGACTTCAAGGAGCGAGGGGAATAAGCCAAAGCTTGTATGCCAGTAAACAGGGTAATCTATCAGAAATGGATAGATTCCTGGACACATACAACCTACCTAAATTGAACCATGAAGACATAGAAAACCTAAACAGACCCATAACTGAGACAGAAATTGAATCAGTAATAAAGTCCCTCCCAACAAAGAAAAGCCCAGGACCAGATGGATTCACTGCTGAATTCTACCAGACATTTAAAAAAGAACCAACTCCAATTCTTCTCAAATTATTCAGAACAATCGAATAAGAGGGACTCCTCCAAAATTCTTTCTATGAAGCCAGCATCACCTTAATCCCTAAACTTGAAAAAGATGCATATTACAGACCAATATCCCTGATGAACATAGATGCAAAAATCCTCAATAAAATTCTGGCTAATAGAATGAAACAACACATAAGAAAGATCATCCATCCAGACCAAGTGGGATTTATCCCTGGTATGCAGGGATGGTTCAGTATTCGCAAGTCAATCAATGTGATACACCACATTAACAAATTCTAGAAGAAAAACCAGATGATTATCTCAATAGATGCAGATAAAGCATTTGATAAAACACAACACCCTTTCATGAAGAAAACTCTAAGCAAATTGGGTATGGAAGGAACATTCCTCAATACAATCAAAGCAATTTATGAAAACCCACGGCCAACATCCTATTGAATGGGGAAATGTTGGAATCATTTCCACTGAGATCTGGTACCAGACAGGGATGCCCACTCTCACCACTGATATTCAATATAGTTCTGGAAGTTTTAGCCAGAGCTATTAGGCAAGAAAAAGAAATTAAAGGGATACAAATTGGGAAGGAAGAACTCAAACTATCCCTCTTTGCAGACGATATGATTCTTAGGGGATCCAAAGAACTCTACTAAGAGATTATTGGAACTCATAGAAGAGTTTGGCAAAGTAGCAGGATATAAAATCAATGCACAAAAATCAATAGCCTTTGTATACACAGGCAATACCACGGCTGAGGAAGAACTGCTAAGATCAGTCCCATTCACAATAGCCACAAAACCAATCAAATACCTTAGAATAAACTTAACCAAGGACGTTAAAGATCTCTGCAATGAGAATTACAAAATCTTGAAGAAAGAAATAGAAGAAGATACCAAAAATGGAGAAATCTTCCATGCTCATGGATTGGAAGAATCAATATCATCAAATGTCCATTATCCCAAAAGCAATTTATAGATTCAATGTGATACCAATCAAAATACCAAAGACATTCTTCTCAGATCTGGAAAAAGTAATGCTGAAATCCATATGGAGATGCAGGAGACCTTGAATAGCTAAAGCAATCTTGTACAACAAAAACAAAGCTGGAGGCATCACAATACCAGATTTCAGGACATACTACAGGGCAGTTGTAATCAAAGCAGCGTGGTACTGGTACAGAAACAGATGGATAGACCAAGGGAATGGAACAGAACCACCAGAAATCAATCCAAACATTTACAGCAAACTTATATTTGATCAGGATCTAAAAGCAATTCCTGCAGCAAGGACAGTCTATTCAACAAATGGTGCTGGGAAAACTGAATTTCCACCTGCAGAAGCATGAAGCAAGACCCCTACCTTACACCTTACACAAAAATCCACTCAACATGGATTAAAGACTTAAATCTATGACCCGACACTATCAAATTATTAGAGAACATTGGAGAAACCATACAAGATACAGGCACAGGCAAAGACTTCTTGGAAAAGACCCGGGAGGCACAGGCAGTCAAAGCCAAAATTAACATTTGGGATTGCATCAAATTGAGAAGTTTCTGTTCTGCAAAAGAAACAGGAAAGTGAAGAGGCAACTGACAGAATGGAAAAAATATTTGCAAACTATGCAACAGATAAAGGATTAATAACCAGAATCTACAAAGAGATCAAGAAACTCCACAACAACAAAACAACCAACCCACTTAAGAGATGGGCCAAGGACCTCAATAGACATTTTTCAAAAGAGGAATCCAAATGGCCAACAGACACATGAAAAAATGTTCAAGGTCATTAGCAATCAGGGAAATGCAAATCAAAACCACAATGAGGTTTCATCTCACCCCGGTTACAATGGCTCACATACAGAAATCTACCACCCGGCACTGCGGCTCAATAGGCTAATCCTCCACCTAGCGGCGCCGGCACACCGGGTTCTAGTCCCGGTCGGGGCGCCAGATTCTCTCCCGGTTGCCCCTCTTCCAGGCCAGCTCTCTGCTGTGGCCCGGGAATGCAGTGGAGGATGGCCCAAGAGCTTGGCCCTGCACCCCATGGGAGACCAGGATAAGTACCTGGCTCCTGGTTTCGGATCATTGGGTGCGGCGGCTGCAGCGCGCCAGCTGCAGCGGGCATTGGAGGGTGAACCAATGGCAAAGGAAGACCTTTCTCTCTGTCTTTCTCTCACTGTCCACTCTGCCTGTTAAAAAAAAAAAAAAAAAGGATAGAAATCTACCAACAACAGATCCTGGCGAGGATGTGGGGAAAAAGTGACACTAACCCATTGTTGGTGGGAATGCAAACTGGTTAAGCCACTATGGAAGTCAGTCTGGAGATTCCTCAGAAACCTGAAGATAACCCTACCATACAACCCAGCCATCCCACTCCTTGGAATTTACCCAAAGGAAATTAACTTGGCATATAAAAAAGCTGTCTGCACCTTAGTGTTTATTGCAGCTCAATTCACAATAGCTAAGACCTGGAATCAACCTAAATGCCCATCAACAGTAGGGTGGATAAAGAAATGATGGGATATGTACTCTATGGAACACTATATAGCAGTCAAAAACAATGAAATCCAGTATTTGCAACAAAATGGAGGAATCTGGAAAATATCATGCTGAGTGAAATATGCCAGTCCCAAAGGGACAAATATCATATGTTCTCCCTGTCGATGACAACTGACCGAACACCAAAAAGGAAGCCTGTTGAAGTGAAATGGACACTATGAGAAACAGTGACTTGATCACCTCTTGTCCTATCAATGAATAACTTAATACTTTATCCCTTTTAGTGTTTTTTTTTGTTCTATTTAATACTATTGGTTGAACTCTTTAATTAACACACAATTATTCTTAGGTGTTTAAATTTGACTGAAGAGTGATGCCTGTTAAATATAAGAGTGGGAATAAGAGATGGAAGAGATGTACAGTTTGACACATGCTCAATCGGACTTACCTCAAATGGTAGAATTAGAAATGTGCCAGGGGATTCCAATTCAGTGTCATCAAGTTGGCATGTACCAATGCCATCTCACTAGTCAAAGGAATCAGTTTCAGTTCACAATTGATGATAATGAAAAGATTAAGTGTCAAAGGAATCACATAAACAAGACTAGTGTCTGCTAATACTAACTGATATAATTAAAAAGAGAGAAAGATCCAACATGGGAAGCAGGATACACAGCAGACTCATAGAATGGCAGATGTCCTAAATAGCACTCTGGCCTCAGAATCAGCCCTTAAGGCATTTGGATCTGTCTGAAGAGCCCATAAGAGTATTTTAGGCATGAAAAGCTAGGACAGTGTGGCTAAAAAAATAGCCTAAATGAAAGATCTCTGTGAGTGAGATCCCAGCAGAAAGAACGGGCCATCAAAGAAGGAGGTACCTTTCTCTGAAGGGAGGAGAGAACTTCCACTTTGACTAGGGCCTTGTCTAAATAAGATCAGAGTTGGTGAACTCAAAAGGCTTCCATAGCCTTGGCAACCCATGACAAGAGCCTAGGAAGGTTACTGTTGGCATAAAAAGAGTGTCAGTTTGTTAAGTCAATGACAGGAGTCACTGTGTACTTGCTCCCCATGTAGGATCTCTGTCCTTAATGTGTTGTACAATGTAAATTAATGCTATAACTAGTACTCAAACAGTACTTTACACTTTGTGTTTCTGTGTGGGTGCAAACTGTTGAAATCTTTACTTAGTAAATACTAAGTAGATCTTCTGTATATAAAGAGAATCAAAAATGAATCTTGATGGGAATGGAATGGGAGAGGGAGTGGGAGATGGGAGGGTTGTGGGTGGGAGGGAAGTTATGGGGGGGGAAAGCCACTGTAATCTAAAAGCTGTACTTTGGAAATTTATATTTATTAAATAAAAGTTAAAAAAGAAAGAGGTAAAATGTAACAATAAATTTAAAATGTGAGGATTGGGGCACAACTAGCATTATTCATATTAGCTCTTTTTTGTTTGTTTCCTTCTCTGTGTATTTTTTAAAGATTTATTTAATTGAAAGGCAGAGTGACAGAATAGGAGAGAGTAAATGAGACAGAGGAGATAGGGAGAGAGATATCTTCCATCCACTGGTGTACTTCCCAAATGGCTTCAGCAACCAGTGCCTAGGCCATGCTGAAGCCAGGAGCCATGAATTCCATCCAGGTCTACCTCATGGGTGGCAAGAACCCAAACACCTGAGCCATCATCTGTTTTCCAGGCACATTAGCAGGAAGCCGCATTGAAATCTTGGATTAGCTGGGGTTTGAATCAGACACTCTGAAATAGCATGTGATCATCTCAGCAAATAATAGCCTTAAGGAGGTAGACTTCTGTAGAATAACACTTGGGGAGTTTAACATCCTATTTCAGAAATGGACAGATTATCTAGACAGAAAACCAACAAAGAAATGGCAGAATTGCTCCCTGGATCCGTTGGACAGAAGAAACATCTAAAGAACGTTCCACCTGTCACCTGCAGGCAGAATACACATTCTTCTCAACAGCACATGGAACATTTTCCAGGATAGATTATTTGATAGATGTAAAGTAAGTCTCAATAAATTTAAAAGGATAGAAATCATATTAAGTGCAATTTGTGACCACAAGGTAATAAAACTAGAAATCAATAACTAGAAAAACTTTGAAAGCCATATAAATACATGGAAACTAAACAACTTATTCTTCAACTGCATACAGATTTTAGTTCTGTATCAAATATGATTGGAATTTTTATAGAGATGGCATTCCATCTGTAAATTGCTTTGGCTAGTATACATTTTTTAAAAAGATTTATTTATTTATTTGAAAGTCATAGTTACACAGAGAGAGGAGGAGAGGCAGAGAGCGAGCGAGAGGGAGGTCTTGCATCTGCTGGTTCACTCCCAGTTGGCAGCAATAGCTGATGTTGTGATGATCTGAAACCAGGAGCCAGGAGCTTCTGGGTCTCCCACACGAGTGCAGAGGCCCAAGGACTTGGGCCATCTTCTACTGCTTTCCCAGGCTACAGCAGAGAGATGGATCAGAAGTGGAGCAGCCAGGACTCAAAATGGCACCCATATGGGATGCTGGCACTGCAGGCTGCAGCTTAACCCACTACGCCACAACACTGGCCCCACTAGTATACATATTTTAACCATTCTGATTCTTCCAGTCCATGAATGTGACCTGTCTTTCCATTTATTTGTGTCCTCTTTGATTTGTTTGATTAATGATTTACAGTTTTCATTATAGGGATTTTTTCCCCCTTCTTTGGTCTTCTTTGGTTAAATGTATTTTTGTAGCTATTTATTTTTGTAGCTGTTGGATGAAGAGAAAAGGGAACCCTTGCACACTCTGGGTGAGAATGTAAATTAGTACAGCGATTGTTGAAAATAGTAGGACATTCCTCACAAAGTTAAAACTACTGTATGTTCAAGCAATCCCATCGCTAGGCATATATCCAAGGGAAATGAAATCAATCAAAGAGACAGCTGCACTCCCATGTTTACTGCCATACTTTTTACAATAGCCAAGACATGGAAACAGCCTAGATGTACACCCACTGGTGTATGGATAAAGAAAATTTAGTACATTTAGCGCAGTAGAATATAGGTCAACCAGAAAAGAGAATAAAATCTTGTCATTTGCGACACAGTGGATGGGATTGTTGGTCACTATGTTAAGTGAAATAAGCCAAAGATAGAAAGCCAAGTATCATGTGATCTCACTTCAAGGTGGGGTATAAAAATTGATGGCCTTGTGAAAGTTAAAAATATAATGGTTGTTACCAGAAGCTGGGGAGGACAGAGCAGAGAAAGAGGGATGGGTACTAGGTCACAGAGAAGTAGGAAGTTCTGGGGTTCTGGTCCACAGTAGTGTGACTTACAGATAATGTTGTTGAACTGTTTGCTTCTCTATTCTCTGCTGTGGCTCGGGAGTACAGTGGAGGATGACCCAAGTGCTTGGACCCTGCACCCCATGGGAGACCAGGAGAAGCACCTGACTCCTGGCTTTGGATCAGCGTGGTGCGCCGGTTGCAGTGGCCATTGGAGGGTGAACCAACGGCAAAGGAAGACCTTTCTCTCTGTCTCTCACTGTCCACTCTGCCTGTCCAAAAAAAAAAAAATTCAAATAATTTTTAAAAGATTATATTTTGTATCTGGTATAGTTTGACTATGATTTGGTCCCCAAACTCACCTAATTGTGGTGATTGGATTCAGTTGGGTCATTAGGTGGGGTTCCCATGAGCAAGTCTCAGTGGCTTGGTAAGGGATCACATAAACATAGACAGATGGATGCTCTCATTTGCCAGGTGTTGCTCTGTGCCACCCCAGGAGTTTGAAAGAACACCAGTGTTGATCGATTGGGGCAGGGCTGATTTTCAACTGTATGCTTCCAAAACCATGAGTGAAATAAACTTCATTTTTCTTCATAAATATCCTATCACAGATACTTTTCTATGCTAATGAAAAGCAGACCAGTACACAAGTAAGCCTGTGGTTCTATAAAAGATAATTTCATGATTAAAATGAGATAATAAAATATAACTTATGCTTTTATGTATTTATCAAAAAAAACTATTGAGTGCTTGCTCTGGACTAGGGAATATAAACGGGGGGTGGTGGCATTGTGGCACAGCAGGTTACAGTGCTGCTAGCAAAGCTCATATCATAGTGCTGGTTCAAGTCAAGCTGCTCCACTTCCTATCCAGTTTCCTGCTAATGTGCCTAGAAAAGCAGCTTATGATGGCCTGGGCACCTGGGTCCCTGACACCCATCTGGGAGACCAGGATGGAGCTCCTGGCTCTTAACTTCAGCCTGGCTCACCCCTGGCAGTTGGCAGTCATTAAGAGAGTGAATGGAAAATCTTTCTTTCTCTCACTCTCAGTTACTCTGCTTTTCAAATACATAGATAAATAAATATTTCAAAAGAAATGAATGGGACATGGTTAATGCCCATGAGGGGCTTATTGTGTAAGATTTTGTATCTATATATCCATAAGAGTACTTCAAAAAGTTCATGGAAGAATGGAATTAAAAGATCAATGTAAGGGCTGGCGTTGTGCATTGATGACGGCATCCCATATGGGCCCTGGTTCATACTTCATGTCTGGACTGATCAGCTCCTGATGCAGCTCCCTGCTAATGGCTGAGGAAAAGCAGTGGAAGATTTCCCAAGTGCTTTCACCCCTGCTACCCATGTGGGAGGCTTGGAAGTAGCTCTAGACTCCTGGCATCTGTCTGGCCCAGGCCCAGCCATTGTGGCCATCTCGGGAGTGAACCAGTAGATAGATCTTTCTCTCTTTCCCTCTCTCTCTCTCTGTCTCTTCCTCTCTCTCTCTACCTCTGATTTTCAAATAAGTAAAATAAATTTTTTTAAAAAAAAGCTCAGTTTGCCTTGTTGCAAAGAAATTTGAAATCCATGCATAGTTTTTCTACTGCTTTCCCAGGCCATAGCAGAGAGCTCAATCAGAAGAGGAGCAGCCAGGACCAGAACCGGTGCCCATATAGGAAGCTGGCGCTTCAGGCCAGGGCTTTAACCTGCTGCACCACAGCACCGGTCCCCTGGATATAAACATATCTAATTTTGTCCAGGGAATTGCTGAATTTTGCCTTATAGGGGAGGAAAATTTTTTTTAAAGATTTGTTTATTTAAAAGGCAAATTTACAGAGAGAGAAAGCGAAAGCAAGAGAGTCAGGGAGAGATCTTCCATATGCTGGTTTACTCCCCAAATGACCTCAATAGCCAGATCTGGTCTAGGCCAAAGGCAGGAGCCCATAATTCCATCTAAGTCTCCTGCATGGGTGGCAGGGTCCCAAGTAGGTGGGCCATATTCCACTGCTTTACCATGCACATTGTCAGAGAGCTGGAATGGGAAGTAGAACAGCCAGGACTTGAACTTGTGCTTATATGGGATGCTGGTTTGCAGGGGGTGGTGGTGGCTGAACCCACTTTGCCATGACTCTGGCCACCGTAGGGCATCATTTAAATTGGCTGCTAAGGATGGTAAGTTTGAGCTGAAGGGGAAGGGCATTTTAGGCAGCGGGTCTGAATATTTGGTGACATGATTGCAGGAAAGAGCCTTGATATGTTAGGACTTAGAGTAAAATAGTTCTTATGAAATTTAATAGCACAATCATCAAGTTCATGGGGAAAAGTAGTATGAGTTTGAAAATGAAAGAGCCAATTTGGGAATATGTCTCCAGGATATTTGGGCCCTCTTAATGTGGGTTAAGAGAGACTGATTTTTAATGTTAAGCAGGGTAATGGCATGAGATGATTTACATTTTAGAAAAACCTTGTGGCATTGACAGCATGGAGAAAAACCTGTAGAGAAATTATGATAGATTGATACAGTGTAATGAGCTAATCAAACTTCTACTGAAATATTAGACTTGCATGCAAAGGTGTCAGAAATTTGATTAAATTTTGGTGCAGAGGTGTTATCAAATATCTTCAAATTGTGTTGTTGCAAAACGTACAGATATTTTGGGGGGCCAGTTAATCCAGTATGCTTATTATGTATTCAGTTGTTCAGCAGAATTGATTTTTTGTCTTAAACTCATTTTACATTCCTGTCAATATAATTCATTGTGTTTCCCTGATCTGATACTGTGCTGTTTCTCTGCCTACTGATTTCCTTGTAAAATCATTTTCCCACCTCCAGTTCTATTTATACATAGACTATAAATTATTGTCTGATGACCAAATTAGCACACACCCAGACCCAGACAAGTCTGTCTCATGCCGATTTTGTGAGAGATGTTGAATTGGAGACTCAGAGTGTTTAATGTCTGAGTTCATCATATAGCCTCAGACTAACAGAATCCCTGAAAGATGAACAAAGTTATAGGAGCAGAAATAAATAACAGGTAATGGTGTATCTCTTTGTGTTTAAATGCTAATAATTTTATTTTCTTGAATAAAATTTAAATGAATTCTTTTTTTTTTTTTTTTTTTTTTTTTTGGACAGGCAGAGTTAGACAGTGAGAGAGAGAGAGAGACAGAAAGGTCTTCCTTTTCCATTGGTTCACCCCCTAAATGGCCGCTACGGCTGGCGCACTGTGCCGACCTGAAGCCAGGAACCAGGTGCTTCCTCCTGGTCTCCCATGCGGATGCAGGGCCCAAGCACGTGGGCCATCCTCCACTGCATTCCTGGGCCACAGCAGAGAGCTAGACTGGAAGAGGAGCAACTGGGACAGAATCTGGCACCCCGACCAGGACTAGAACCCAGGGTGCCGGCACCGCAGGTGGAGGATTAGCCAAATGAACCGTGGCGCCAGCCAAAATTTAAATGAATTCTTAAGAGTTCCAGGAGAAGCACCTGGCTCCTGGCTCCTGCCATCGGATCAGCGCGGTGCGCCGGCCGCAGCGCGCCGGCCGCGGCGGCCATTGGAGGGTGAACCAACGGCCAAGGAAGACCTTTCTCTCTGTCTTTCTCTCTCACTGTCCACTCTGCCTGTCAAAAAAAAAAACAAAAACAAAAACAAAAAAACAACAACAACAACAAAAAAACAAACAAAAAAGAGTTCTAAAATTTATTTTTGTAGATAAGTTCTATGAACATATCATGTGCAACTTGAGGCTTTGATTTTTTAAATTATTTTTTAAATGATTTATTTAATTTATTTGAAAGGCAGAGTTAGAAAGAGGGGGAGAGATAGAGAGAAAGAGACCTTCCATCACTGGCTCATTCTCTAAGTGGCTGCAACAGCCAAAGCTGGGCCAGGCTCAAGCCAGGATCCAGGAGCTTCACCTGGGTCTGCCCTCTGGGAGCAGGGACGCAATGACTTGGCCATCCTCTGCTGCTTTCCCAGGTGCATTAGCAGAGAGATGGATGGGAAGTAGAGCAGCTGGGACTTGAACCAGCACCCATATGGAATGTCAGTATTGCGGGCTTATCCTGCTACGCCACAACACCAGCCCCAGGGTTTTGATGTTTTAAATTTAACATACACTGTGAAATGGCTAAATCTATCTAATTATCATAAACATTAGTTTACATAATTACTTTTATGAGAACACAGAACATCTACCCTCTGAACATTTTTTTTCACAAATGCAGTTTATTATCCTTAACAGTCCATCATCATGCTGTACAATAGATCTTTGGAACTTATTCCTAATATTTAAATGTAATTTTGTATCCTTTGGCCAATATCTCTCCACTCTTTTCCAATTCTATGAGATCAACTTTTTAAGAACCCACTTATGAATGAGGTTATGTAGCGTTTGTCTTTCTTCCTCTGGCTTATTTCACTTAGCATTATATTCTCTAGGTTTAATGATATTGCAGATGATAGGATTTCCTGCTTTTGAAAGGCTGAATAGTATTTTCTTGTGTGTGTGTGTATATATATATATATATATATATATACACACACACCACATTTTCTTTATCTATTCATCGGTGGATGAAGTGGTTAACTTCAAGTCTTGGCTTTTTTATATAATGCTGCAGTAAACATGGGAGTTCAGTATCTCTGACATTTTTTTATATTAAAAGAAATTTTTTTTATTTTGACCGAGTTAGACAGTGAGAGAGAGACAGACACAAAGGTCTCCCTTTCGTTGGTTCTCCCCCTAAATGGCCACTACGGCCGGAGTTACGCCGATCCAAAGCCAGGAGCCAGGTGCTTCTTTCCTGATCTCCCATGCAGGTACAGGCGCCCAGGCACTTGGGCCATCCTCCACTGCCTTCCCAGCCCACAGCAGAGAGCTAGACTGGAAGAGGAGCAACTTGGACTAGAACCCGGTGCCCATATGGGATGCCAGCGCCACAGGCAGAAGATTAACCAAGTGAGCCACGGTGCCGGCCCCATCTTTGACATATCAAATTCATCTCTCTCACTATATAATTGTGGTGGGATTGCTGGGTCATATGTTCTACGTTTTATTGTTGAGGAAACGCCACAGTATTTTCCATAATGGCTGTACTTACTTACACTCCCACTATCAGTGTGTAGGAGTTTTATTTTCTCCACTTCTTTACCAACTACATTTTTTTTTTGTCTTTTGGATAATAACCCTCTTTGAGAAGTGAGGTGATATCTTACTGTGGTTTTGCTTTGTATTTTCCTGATGTTAGAGATGTTAAGCATTATTTTCAATTACCTGTTGACCCCTTGTTTGACTTCTTTTGATATATGCCTATTAAGATATTTTGCCAATTTTAAAATCTGATTGTTTACTTGATATTGATTTATTATATATTTTTTATATTAACCCCTTGACAGTGGTATAGTTGTGTATATTTTCTCTTTTTGTAAGTCGTCTCTTCAAATTGTTGATTGTTTTCTTTGCTGTGTACTTTTCAGTTTGATATAATACCATTCATCAATTTTTGTTATCTTGCATGTGATTCCAAGGTAGATATAAAAAATAATTTTCTCTACTTGTATGTTATTATTCATTTTTACTTTTTGTGTGTCTACAGTAGGTTTTTACTTTGTGGTTAGCATGAAGCTTACAAAAAATATTAAGCTGATGACATTGAGTGCAAAAACAAAACAAACAATAAAACAAAACAAAGCTGTGAGCTTTTACTCCACTGTCCCCATTTTGAGTTTTGATATCACTATTTATATATTTTTATATCCTTACTTAATAGATTATACTTAATTTTAATACTTTTGTGTTTTGTCATAGTAAAGATGTGATTTTATGTACAACTATCAGAGTGCTAGAGATATAAATTTGACACTGAAACTCTTTTTCCTTCATTTATTCACCTGGCTAGATTCTTGATTGACATTTTGTTTACATCGCTATTGTCTATCACCCCAATAGCTCTTGTCCTGTAAAGTTTCTTCTGAGATGTCTGTTGCTCCCAATATGAGAAATCTCATTTTGCTCCTTTTCCCTTCAGAATATTCTCTTTACTTTTGAGTTTTTTGTTTATTTTTATTTTTTAAAGATTTATTTATTTATTTGAAAGGCAGTGTTACAGAGAGGCAGAGGCAGTCACACACACACACACACACACACACAGAGAGAGAGAGAGAGAGAGAGAGACAGACAGACAGACAGACAGACAGACAGATTTTCCATCTGCTGGTTCACTCCCCAGTTAGCTGGAACAACCAGGCTGAGCCTGGTTAAAAGCCAGGAGCCAGGAGCTTCATCTGGGTCTCCCATGTCCACTGCTTTCCCAGGTACATTAGCGGGGAGCTGGAACAGAAGTGGAGCAGCTGGGACTTGAACTAGTGCCAGTGCTGCAGGTGGTGAGATTAAATCCACTATGCCACAGTGCTGGTCCCCTTTATCTTTGAGTTTTCAGTTTGATTACTTGGTAAACTCTTATGTGGACTGAATCTGATCAGAGTTTTCTGGTAGTATTTTTTAAAATAAGGTTTCTATTCCTTTTCTTTCTCAATTCCTTCTTGAATTCCATGGCTAAACTTGTCCTTTTGATGCTGTCCCATAGATTGTTCAGCAATCTTCTCTCCTTTTCCGTCATTTTTCTGTTTGTGCTCTTTCTTCTGTGTGATCAGTTATGCTGCTGATGCTGTCTGTTGTATTATTAAATCCATTCATCGTATTTTTTATGTCAGGATTTCTCTCTCCCTCTCCTTCTCTCCCTCTCCCTCTCCCTCTCCCTGTGTGTGTATGTGTGTTAGTATTTGGAATTTTCTGTTAGATTTCTCATTCTGGGCATTTATTGTTTTCCTTTTTTCAATTACTTTATTTTCTTGGAGCTTCACTGACCTTCCTTAAAACAGATACTTTGGTTTCCTTGCTAGGCAATTAATACTTCTCCATTGCTTTAGAATCAATCATTGGCACTTTATTTTTTCTCTCTGGTAACATCTTGTTTCCATGATTGGTTTTGATTTTTATTCTTATGATCACTAGTCAATATGTGAACGTTTGAAGAAGTAGGAACTTATTCCTCTCTGCACAGACTGCCTTTGCCTGCCTCAGAAAACCTTGTAAGAGTAAGTATTTCCAGACATTCTGGGCAGACCGTCCGGTGTCATCTCTGACCCCAGAAACGACGTGGGCAGTGCAGTCTCTGCCTGGGACCACTGTGCTCTGTGGGGTCCCAAGCTGGGACCCAGTAGCTGTGGTTGCTGATGAGTGCTTGAGTATACGGAAGCCCCATTGTCACTGAGGCTGCCTGCTGCTGGGGTCTGTCCGAGTCTAAGGTTGCTGTGGTCTGTCTCTTACGATATTTCCTGTGAAGGGCATTGATGTTCCACCTGGCATCAAGGTGTGTCTGGAGGCTCAGTCTATGTGTTTTGGCCTGGAGTGGGGAGCCACAGTGGCCAGCCAAGTGAGGAATTTTACTCTTGTGTGCCCAGTGTTATGGTTGAAGGCAAAGTCATATGTTCTGCTCTCTATCCCCTAAGTAGATGGTATGTCACTTTGTTCTGTGCTGTTTGAGATTTGAAGAAGGGTGATGGAGGTAATATAAATCCATCCTTCTGACCTTCTTAATGCCTTTACTTACTGTGCTATAACTAGGTACTGTGGTTTCCTACCTATTTTCCTTAGTTCTCATGAAGTTAGTTTTATGCATGACTAGTTCAAAATTTTCTGAAGGAGGATGATCACTGGAGAATATTCCATTCTGCCATTTGCTCTTCCCAAAATTCTGTGTAACTGTTAATTCTATAAGATGAAATGTTTTAAACTTTAAGGATTTTATTTTACAGTATTATGTGGTGCTTGCCCAAGGAATAATATTGAAAGTGCTTTAAACTTGTAGATCTAGGTTCTGTGATAATTAAGTGGTACCAGAGTAGAAGTTTTAAGGTATCAACAAAATGTATTTAGCATCAGAACTCTGAAGCTCTAGAGAGCATAGCATTGTTTTCCTATAACGTAAGGTAGAACAGATTCTGTATCACTGCTCTCAGTGGAACAAACTCTTGGTTCTGAACTCTAGCCTCCAGATAGATAATACGTTGTTACGCAAGTCACTCAGTTTGTGGCATTTTGTATGTCCGCCTTAGTTAACTAAGAACAAAGAACAATCATCTGTGAATTAGAATTCTAACATGAATTTCATAGACTTTTCAGTTATGTCTTTGAAAATATTTTTAAAAACTAAGATTATCAAATGGAATAATAAGATCTCTATATATTACCTCAAATTAAGAGATGGTTATTTTTCAATTATTCTATTTAAAATTTTTTATTTAAAAATAAATATGGAATCATAGTAAATTTACAAAAAATAGCACAGAAGGCTTCTGTATGTATTTTACTTTGTTTTCCTCTAAGTTATACCTTTTATAACTATAGTACATGTTCAGAACCAGGAAGATGATATTGGCACAAATGTGTAGTTCTATGCTGTTTTATCACATGAAATTTGTGTAACCACCACTAGTCATTTTATAAAATTAATATCAAGTATCTTCTTCATATTATTGCTGTTGATATCATACCCATTCCTTTTCTTTGCTATACTTAATCTGTGCCAACCACTACCCTGTTCTTTATTTATAATCTTCTTGAGAATATTATATAAATGAAACAACTAATATGACCATTTGAAATTTCCTTTTTAAAAAACTCAGTATAATGCCCTGAATCCCCTTCCAGGTTATTGCACGTGTGAGCCGTTTATTTCTCTTCAGTGCTGGAGTAGTACTCCATAGTGTGGGTCTGCCAAGGTTTAACCATTTACCTAGAAAGAAACTTTGGTTGTTTCCAATTTGGGGCTATACAGATAAACCTAGGATGAACTGCCACATAAAGCATTTGTGTGAATGTAAGTTGTCATTTCTCTGTGGTAAATGCTTAGGAATCCAGTTGCTGGAGCGTATGGTAAATGTATGTACAATATAATTAGAACTGCCAAACTGTGTACATGCCCACCAGCAGTGTACAAAGTTTCCAGTTTCTCAGCATCCCCCACCAACATTTTGTGTTATCACTAGGTATGAATTTAACTTGTTCAAATAGGTGTGCAGTCATGCTGTGGTTTTTAATGTCATTTCCCTAATGGGCAGTGATGTTTACAATCTTTCAAAGTGTTTACATTTCATTGGTATATCCTCTTTGGTGAAGTATCCACTTTTTTTGTGGCTGTTTTCTAATTGTATTGTTTGTTTTGTACTGTTGAGTTTTGAGAGCTTTTCATATGAGACAACTTAAAAAACCATTGGAAAATGGAATTAAAAGATAAATTTATTTTAGTGCAAAGTTTTTTTGAAATCAATGCATAGTTTTTTTATAATCGTTTGCATGAACATTTTGAAGAACCCTTGTACATGCTAGATATGAATCCTTTGTCAGAATACATGGTTTGCAAATATTTTTCCCCAATCTATGGTTTATGTTTATGCTCTTAGCAGAATCATTAACAAAGAACAAGTTTTTAATTTTGATGAAATCTCATCTAAAATTTTTTCTTTGATGCATTATGCTTTTTATGCCTTGTTTAAGAATTCTTCATTTATCACTAGTTTGCAGAATTTTTTCTGTGTTGTCTTCTAAAAGTCTTCTAGCTTTGTGTGTTATAGTTAAATCTGTGATTCGTTTTGGGTTGAATGTTGTATAAGGTGTGGTGGTTCAGTTCAGTTTCACTTTTTTGCATTATGGATATCCTATTGCTCTAGCATCATTTACCATCCTTTCTTATTGAATTATTTACATGCTATTATAAAAAATCAATTGCTTATAATTATGTGGGTCAATTTTTGGGTTATTTATTTATTTTTATTGATCTAAGTGTTTTTAATATCACATGTTCTAAATTATCATAGCTTAATATAAGTGTTAAAATCACTTTATTCCTGATTTTCAAATTTGTCTTAGATATTTTAGTTTCTTCCCCTTTACAGCTACAGAAAATCTTGCTATGACTTTACCGGGAATTGTGTCAAATATCAATTTAGAGAAGTGACATCTTCATGATGTTGTCTTCCAGGCAAGGAATATGTTCTTTTTTTCTATATTCTGTCTTCTTTGATTTCCTTGATCAGCATTTTGCAGTTTTAGCATATATGTACCATACATACATTTTTAATTTTATTCCTGAATATCCATTGCTTTGCATAATGATAAATGGTCTTATATTCTGATTTTAGTTTCCATGTGCTCATTGAATATAAAAATATTATTGATTTTTGAATAATAATATTATATCATGTAGCCTAAGCAGTTCCAGGAATTTATTCATATATTTCTTCAGGTTTTCTGTATAAATCAGTTGTCACCTGCGAATATGTGCAAATATGTTCTTTACAGTCTGTATGCCTTTTATTTCCTTTTCTTGCACTGGCTAGGGCTTCCCATCTTAAACTGAATTAGGTTAGTGAGAGAGGACATCCTTGCTTCATCTTGACTTTAAGGGAAAAACCATCATTAAATATGATGTCATTGTAGCTTTCCTATAGGTGCTCTTTATCAAGCTGAGGAAATTCTGACTACTTTGTCAGCACCAAGTCATGGGATCATGTGATTTTGCCTTTTTAAGTTGTTGCTATGGTAATTATTTTGATTGATTTTGAAATACCAAACCAGTTTTGCACACTAGGGCTAATATTGCTAAATCATATTTGTAGTATTTTACTAAGGACTTTTATACCAAGTTTTAGTATGCATGAAGTGTTCTTCCTTAGCTGTTTCTTTTCTTTTCTTTTTTTTTTTTTTTTTGAATAAGATTGTGTAGAATTGGTGTTAATTTTTCTTTAGGCACATTTAGTATAATTGTTTAATGAAAACTTTCTGGGATGAGAGGTTTTTTTTTTTTTTTTGGAAGTTTACACTATTGCATGTTTGTACTATAATTCATTTATATATTTACCTAATTGTGCACATATGCATTGTTCCCAGTTTCCCTGTTTTATGAATAGCACTGCTGTGGTATATTCTTACACAGTACGGTTCTGTGTAGATAGGCCAACTTTTTCTAGGATGTACACTTAAAAATGATTGCTGGGGATATAAATGTTCACCTTTACAAAATTGCCCATCAGAGTGGTCATAACAATTCATGTTCCTATCTGCAGCATATAAAGTTCATGTTTTCTCGCTTGATATTGTTAGATGCTTTAATTTTTTCAAATATAATAATTAAGAATTATTCTCTTTTAGGCTTGTGCATTAACAAAATTTCTTTTACACCTCTGTTAAAAGAGAAGTTTAGGTGTATTTCCCAGAGCACTTAATTAAGCTCTATTTGTCCTCTATTGAGCTATACTGTAGCTGAGAATGGGTACTCTACAATTTTATCCTTGAGCTTTATTATATCTATCTCTGTCCCTTTGTTTTATGCACTTGGAAATGATCATGTAGTACAATTGATTTTAATTTTTGTACAGTTCAGTAACTTTAACAACATACGTATAGATTTCTGTAATCATCACCACAATTAGGTTACTGAAAAATTTCATCATCGCCCTAAACTGTCTCATGCCATTCTTTGTAGTCATACTCCTGTATTCATAAACCCTGCAAAAGCTCCTCCATTCTTAGTGACTTTAGTTTTTCTTTATTGATAATGCCTCATAAATATAATCATATATTAGATAAGTTTTTGAGATTAGGCTTTTTTCACTTATCAGATCTCTAAACTGCATTCAGGTTGTTAAATGTGAAAAGTGTGTTATATTTTATTGTTGAGTAACATTCCATGTAACTAATGATGTTGAATATCTTTTTATTTTATTTATTTATTTATTTATTTTAACTTTTATTTAATGAACATAAATTTCCAAAGTACAGCTTATGGATTACAATGGTCCCCCCCCCATAACTTCCCGCCCACCCGCAACCCTCCCCTTTCCCTCTCCCTTCCCCCTTCCATTCACATCAAGATTCATTTTCAATTCTCTTTATATACGGAAGATCAGTTTAGCATATATTAAGTAAAGATTTCAACAGTTTGCACCCACATAGAAACACAAAGTGAAAAATACTATTTGAGTACTAGTTATAGCATTAAATCTCAATGTACAGCACATTAAGGACAGAGATCCTTCTGTGGGGAGCAACTCGGACTAGACTAAGTTACTGGAATTAAGACTTATTCTATGCATCTGCTCTCCCACAATATGGCGCTGGGAGAGGAGGAAACAGCTTTTACACAGCTGCCTCCAGTTCAACCAATAAGCAGCAGGAGCTGATCCTGCTCCTGATTGGAGGAGAGCAGCGTACTCGGCGTGTGGGTAGCAGAGTTGGGATTGGTGGAAGAGGACTATAAAGGAGGAGAGAGACAACATGCACCAGGAACATCTATCTGAAGGAACACCTGTGCAGCCCCCGAGAGAGCCGGCCAGCGGTGTGCCGCTCCCCCGCGGAAGTGGGGAAAGTGGCAGGGGGAACCGCCCTTCCACGGAGGTGAAAGGGTCGGTAGCCAACCCGGGAAGAACCAGCAGCAAACCCGGGGAGGGCCGAGCAGACAAAAGAACAGCGCAGGGTCTAGTGTCGTTCCTCCATGAAGAGGGGGAGCGACATCCTTCATGAGGAGTAAGTGCACAGTGACTCCTGTTGTTGACTTAACAAATTGACACTCTTGTTTATTTGTCCCCTTTAGTGAGGGATCTAAGTCTTTTTGCCCATTTTTACTTTGATTGTTTATTTTCTTACTGTTGAGTGCTGAGAGTTTTTTTGAATGTTCTGAACACAAATTTATTGTCAAATTTATTATCAAATACTTCTCCCTGTGGCTTTTCATTCAATAAGTGTCTTGTAAAGGAAAATATTTTAATTTTTTATAAATTTTAATTGATATTTCCTCTGTGTATCTTATTTTATTATCAAGTCTAAGAATTAGTTGCCTGTCCTCATGTAACAAATATTTTCTTCTATAACTTTTTTTTTTTGGCAGGCAGAATGGACAGAGAGAGAGAGACAGAGAAAAAGGTCTTCCTTTGCCGTTGGTTCACCCTCCAATAGCCGCCGCAGCAAGTGTGATGTGGCTGGCGCATCGCGCTGATCTGAAGCCAGGAGCCAGGTGCTTCTCCTGGTCTCCCATGGGGTGCAGGGCCCAAGGACTTGGGCCATCCTCCACTGCACTCCCGGGCCACAGCAGAGAGCTGGCCTGGAAGAGGGGCAACCGGGAAAGAATCTGGCGCCCCTACCGAGACTAGAACCCGGTGTGCTGGTGCTGCAAGGCGGAGGATTAGCCTATTGAGCCATGGCGCCGGCCTCTTCTATAACTTTTGCAACTTTATATTTGAGTTCCATTTTGAGATAATTTCTGTATGGTTGTTCGGTTTGTATTGAAGTTCATTTGATTTTCCATTTGGATTCCCCATCATTCTCATACCATTTATTTTTAAAGGATTATCCTCTCTCTGTTGAATTTTCTTTACAATTGTGTTAAAAGACAGATGGACAAAACAGATACAGATAAAAAAAGAGAGGATACACATCGCCAGTATCAAAAAAGGAATACCATTATAGATTAAATAGCCATTAACAGAACAATAAGGGGTTACCACAAACACCTTTGTATAGAAAAATTTGATTTGATAGCATAAAAGAATCACATTTTAGAAAGCTACAAAATGGCAAACTCTTCCACAATGAAATAGATAATGTTAATGTCTCATAACTATTAGATAAATTGAATTCATAATTTAAAACCTTCTCAGAAAGCAATTTGAATTGTTGTACAATTGAACATTGAAACTAGAATTAACACAAATTTTGGAGCAGTCTGTCCTAACACATTTCCAGTAATTTTATGAGGCAAGTATTACATGGGTACTGAACCCAGATAAAAATAGTAACAAAAATGAAAAAGGCAATATCTCCTAAACTTAGTCACAGTATACTTAACAAACTATTTAAAAATTGAATTTAGCAGCACCTTAAAGAAATTATAAGCCATGACCATTTATGGTTATTGCATATACACAAGGCTAATTCATTATTAAAAAATAAATCAGCATAGTCTATCTTATTACCAGGTTAAAGAAGAAAAATATCTGTTGATGCAGAAGGGACTTTTTCAAAATACCCTTATGGTAAAAATCTTAGTAAATTAGAAGGAGAGGGAGACTTTCTCACCTTGATAAAAACTGTCTACAAAAACCTACAACTAGCATCAAATTTAATGAGAAAAAAATGGAATGCTGTCTACTTAAATCAGGAATAAGCCAGGTATATCTACTGTCACCTCCCTTATTCAAAATAATACCAGAGGTTCTAATCAATGCAGTATGTTATGGAAACTAGCAAAAAAGAAAACTGTACCTATTTGAAGATGACATAGCCTACCCAGAAAATCCCAGTGAATCTATGGAAAACATCCATAGAACTAATAAGTTGGATAAATAAAAATCCAAGTTCCTTGTATTAACAATGCATGTGGGGAAATAAAAATTAAAAATATAAAGCTGCCTAAAAGTTCTCCAAAGCATAGTAAATACTTAGCTACAAATCAAACAAAATATGTATAGAAACACGTTTGCTGAAAATTACCAAGTACTAATTAAAGAAATCAAGTGAAACTTAAATGTAGAGACATAATCAAGTTTATGAACTGGAAAACTCAAAATAGTATTAATATTGATCTGTAGGCTTAATTGAATTCATATTAAAATTTCAAAATTTTTTATAGCAAGTTTATTTTAAAATTTATGTGGAAAAGCCTGGAACCCAATCACTATCACTATGGAACCCAATCACTATGACATACTTTTGCTAAAGGAGTATAAATTGGGATTAATAACTACCCAATGAATAGGCTTAATATAGCTACAATAATCAAGATTATGATACTTAGGGGCCAGTGTTATTGCATAGCTGGTTAAGCCATTGCCTGTGATGCTGGCATCCCATATGGCAACCGGTTTGAGTCCCGTCTGCTCTGCATCTGATCCCACTCCCTGATAATGCACCTGGGAACACAGCAGAAGATGGCCCAAGCCCTTGAGCCCCTGCATTCATGTGGGAGACCCTGATAAAGTTCCAGACTCCTAGCTTCAGTTTGGCCCAATCATGGCCATTTCAACCATTTGGGGAGTGAACCAACAGATAGAATATCTCTCCCTCTCTATAGTCCTGCCTTTCAAATAAATAAATCTTTTAAAAAATATTTATATTTGAAAGGCAGGGTTACAGACAGAAGGCAAGACAGAGAGACAGAGAGAGAGAGAGAGAGAATGGATCACCCATCCTCTGTTTACTACCCAGCTGGAGCTGGGCCAGTCGAAAACCAGGAGCCAAGAGCTTCATCCAGATTTCTCATGCAGGTGCTGGGGCCCAAGGACTTGGGCCATCTTCCACTGCTTTCCCAGGGACGTTAGCAGGGAGCAGGATCAAAAGTGGAGTAGGTATTCATATGTAGGTATCGAACAGGTATCCATATGGGATGCTGGTCCTACAGGCAGCAGCTTTGCCTGCTATACAACAGCAATGGTTCCTCAAATATAAATCTAAAAACAAAAGATTGTGGTATTTAGTGGAGGAGTAGATGAATGAATACTTGAAATGGAATAGAATAACTTTATAAACATGCTCAAAATACTAGACTTAAGACCTATCATTATCAATTGTGAACTGCAGTTGACCACTTGGACTAGTGAGATGGCAGTGGTACATGCCATCTTGTTGGGATTGCATTGGAATCCCCTGGCACATTTCTAACTCTACCATTTGGGGCAAGTCAGATTGAGCATGTCCCAAATTGTACATCTCCTCCCTCTCTTATTCCCACTCTTATATTTAACAGGGATCACTTTTCAATTAAAATTTAAACACCTAAGAATAATTGTGTGTTAATTACAGAGTTCAACCAATAGTATTAAGTAGAACAAAAAAAAATACTAGAAGGGATAAAGTATTAAGTTTGTTCATCAACAGTCAGGACAAGGGGTGATCAAGTCACTGTTTCTCATAGTGTCCATTTCACTTCAACAGGTTTCCCCTTTGGTGCTCGGTCAGTTGTCACTGATCAGGGAGAACATATGGTATTTGTCCCTTTGGGACTAGCTTATTTCACTCAGCATGATATTTTCCAGATTACTCCATTTTGTTGTAAAAGACCAGATTTCATTTTTTTTTAACTACTGTATAGTATTCTATAAAGTACATATCCCATAATTTCTTTATCCACCCTAATGTTGATGGGCATTTAGGTTGATTCCAGGTCTTAGATATTGTGAATTGAGCTGCAATAAACATTAAGGTGCAGACAGCTTTTTTATTTGCCAATTTAAATTCCTTTGGGTAAATTCCAAGGAGTGGGATGACTGGGTCGAATGGTAGGGTTATCTTCAGGTTTCTGAGGAATCTCCAGACTGACTTCCATAGTGGCTTAACCAGGTTGCATTCCCACCAACAGTGGGTTAGTGTCCCTTTTTTCCCACATCCTCACCAGCATCTGTTGCTGGTTGATTTCTGTATGTGAGCCATTGTAACCTGGGTGAGGTGAAACCTCATTGTGGTTTTGATTTGCATTTCCCTGATTGCTAGTGATCTTGAACATTTTTTCATGTGTTTTTGGGCCATTTGGATTTCCTCTTTTGAAAAATGTCTATTGAGGTCCTTGGCCCATCTCTTAAGTGGGTTGGTTGTTTTGTTGCTGTGGAGTTTCTTGATCTCTTTGTAGATTCTGGTTATTAATCCTTTATCTGTTGCATAGTTTGCAAATATTTTTTCCCATTCTGTCAGTTGCCTCTTCACTCTCCTGACTGTTTCTTTTGTAGTACAGAAACTTCTCAATTTGATGCCATCCCAAATGTTAATTTTGGCTTTGACTGCCTGTGCCTCCCGGGTCTTTTCCAAGAAGTCTTTGCCTGTGCCTGTATCTTGTATGGTTTCTCCAATGTTCTCTAATAATTTGATAGTGTCAGGTCATAGATTTAGATCTTTAATCCATGTTGAGTGGATTTTTGTGTAATGTATAAGGTAGGGGTCTTGCTTCATGCTTCTGCAGGTGGAAATCCAGTTTTCCCAGCACCATTTATTGAATAGACTGTCCTTGTTCCAGGGATTGGTTTTAAATCCTTGATCAAATATAAGTTGGCTGTAGATGTTTGGATTGATTTCTGGTGGTTCTGTTCCATTCCCTTGGTCTATCCATCTGTTTCTGTACCAGTACCACGCTACTTTGATTACAACTGCCCTGTAGTATGTCTTGAAATCTGGAATTGTGATGCCTTCGGCTTTGTTTTTGTTGTACAAGATTGCTTTAGCTATTCAAGGTCTCCTGCTTCTCCATGTGAATTTCAGCATCATTTTTTCCAGAGCTGAGAAGAACGTCTTTGGTATTTTGATAGGTATCACATTGAATCTATAAATTGCTTTTGGGAGAATGACATTTTGATGATATTGATTCTTCCAATCCATGAGCATGGAAGATTTTTGCATTTTTTTGGTATCCTCTTCTATTTCTTTCTTTAAGATTTTGTAATTCTCATTGTAGAGATCTTTAATGTCCTTGGTTAAGTTTATTCCAAGGTATTTGTTTTTGTGGCTATTGTGAATGGGATTTATCTTAGCAGTTCTTTCTCTGCCATGGCATTTCCTGTGTATACAAAGGCTGTTGATTTTTGTGCATTGATTTTATATCCTGCTGCTTTGCCAAACTCTGCTATGAGTTCCAATAGTCTTTTAGTAGAGTTCTTTGGATCCCCTAAGTAAAGAATCATATCATCTGCAAAGAGGGATAGTTTTTTTTTTTTTTTTTGATAGGTCTACGAGTCAAAGAGATCACATAAACAAGACTAGTGTCTGCTAATACTAACTGATAGAATTGAAAAGGAGAGAATGATCCAACATGGGAAGCGGGATACACAGCAGACCCATAGAATGGCAGATGCCATAA
Organism: Oryctolagus cuniculus; assembly: GCF_964237555.1. Classification (NCBI taxonomy): domain Eukaryota; kingdom Metazoa; phylum Chordata; class Mammalia; order Lagomorpha; family Leporidae; genus Oryctolagus; species Oryctolagus cuniculus. Next base: position 85,340,116 of record NC_091445.1, on the reverse strand, counting down.
ACAGCACTCTGGCCCCAGAATTAGCCCTTAAGGCATTCGGATCTGGCTGAAGAGCCCATGAGAGTATTTCAGGCATGGAAAGCCAAGACACTCTGGCAAACAAAACAAAACAAAACAAAACAAAACAAAACAAAACACCTAAATGAAAGATCTCTGCGAGTGAGATCCTGTGGAAAGAACGGGCCATCAAAGAAGGAGGTACCTTTCTCTGAAGGGAGGAGAGAACTTCAGCTTTGACTATGACTTCATTTAAATAAGATTGGAGTCGTCGAACTCAAAAAGGCTTCCATAGCCTTAGCAACCAACTCATGACTAGAGCCTACGTTGATTACTGACGCCATAAAAAAGAGTGTCAATGTGTTAACTCAACAACAGTAGTCACTGTGCACTTACTTTTCATGTAGGATCTCTGTCCTTAATGTGTTGTACAGTGGGAATTAACGCTATAACTAATATTCAAACAGTATTTTACACTTTATGTTTATGTGTGGGTGCAAACTGTTGAAATCTTAATTTATACTAAATTGATCTTTTGTACATAAAGATAATTGAAAATGAATCTTGATGGGAATGGAATGGGAGAGGGAGTGGGAGATGGGAAGGTGTGGGTGGGAGGGAAATTATGGGGGGAGGGGCCACTTTAATCTAAAAGCTGGACTTTGGACATTTATGTTTATTAAATAATAGTAATTAAAGATTAGACTTCCTTTTTGAAAATATGTAAGGTTTCTAATTGTCTTATTACCATGGTAGTTCAAATGAATTACATATTTAACTGCAATCTTGAATTATAAAGTTGAGATGTATATATCAGGCTCTCAACTTGATGTAAAGTAAATGAGCAGTTACCTGGCGGATTTATTTTTTTTTTTTAAATAACTGGCTTAATCCACAATCCTATAACAAACATAGCTTCATTTCTATATTTACTTTATCTTTCTCCATTAAAAGGTATTCCAACCATAAGGAAAAGATAGGGAATAGCTGAGGATTTTAGAGGATGATATTATTATTATTATTATTAGAAAAATAAGTTTCTGGGGTCTTCGAAGGCTGGATTTTCTTTGTCTTTCCCATCTGTGGCAGCTAAAAAAATTCACTCAAAATATTCACGTTTACATGTTAGCTCTCTCACAGGGAGTTGCCATACCTCACAGTTCCAAGTGTATTCTATAGATCAGTAACATTATACTGACATGTAATTGCAATTTACCATGCACCAAAAATGATTCAAGAAGAAAATAACCTACAGTGTCTATTTATCTTTGTATAGGCAATTGCTTACATTATTCTGCTTTTAATATTTGTACTTGGAAAAAATGCTTATGTATGTCTAGTAATGTCACAGTGCAGGATGCTGCTAGCCTAGGCACAAAGTATTAAAATTATTTTGTGAAGAAAAAAAAAAGATTAGACTTAAGGTCCACACTTCAAAATATAAAACTTAAAATGGGTAACAAACTTAATGCAAAATACAAAACCATAAAACTTTTAGAAAAATGTGTTGAAGAAATCTTTGGGACCATGGGCTGGGCAAAGATGCTGGACACCAAAAACATTATCCATAAAAAGAAAAGTCATAAATGGAGCTTCATCAAAATTAGGTACTTTTATGCTTCAACCGCATTGTGAAGAAAATGAAAGCAAGCTACAAACTGGGAGAGATTATTTGCAAACACATATCTGATGAACAGCTTGTATATGGAATATGTAAATACCTTTCAAAACTTAACAGTGATGAAAATAGTGCTGAATTACAATGTAGGAAAAAGACATACAAGTAATCTTCAAAATTTGGAATATGAAAAGACCTTGTGTGGATTTTAAAAGTTTTTTTGAACAAAAATAAACTTATCTTTAATTAAATTTTCCACAAATATTTTAAAGTACTATTGTATGGACAGTTCTCCAAATAATCAGATGAAAGTTAATTACATGAAGGGCAAATTAATACTGTAGTATGATATCACTACATTCCTATTCTGAATGGCTAAAATAATAAAAGCCATAGTGAAAATACTAAATGCTGGTGATGATGAGGATAAAGCATGTTGTTGGAAGTATAAAATGGTATGGCCTCTTTGGAAAAGAGTGGTAGTTCTTTCAATTTAATTGATTTTTGCTCTTTAGCTTGCTTTGGGTTTGTTTTTCTCTTCTTTATCTGTTTTCTCAAATCAGCTTAAAATGCTTATTTGAGATGGTTCATTTTTAAAAACTTAACGTTTAGTGCTATTATTTTTCCTCTAAGCTCTATTTTAGCTGCATTGCACAGACTGCTTTTAAATATTTGTTTTATTTTCTTGAAAGGCAGAATGACAGGACGACAGGGAGAGATAAAGATAAAGTGACTTTCCATCTGCTGGTTCACTCTCCAGATGGCCATGAGAGCTGGGGCTGGGCTAAGCTGACATCAGGAGTCTGGAACTTCATCTTGGTCTCCCACATGTGTGGCAGTGGCCTAAGTACTTGGGTCATTTTTCACTGCTTTCCCACTTGCAGTAGGAAGGAGCTGGACTGGAAGCAGAGCATCAGAGACTCAAAACCAGTACTCTGATACCTACCCGGTGTGCCACAACACTGGCCCAAATTTTGTTATGCTATATTCTCATTTTTGTTTATTTCAATTTTTTTTTAAATTTTCCTGGAAATGTTGCTGTGTGACCTGTAGAAGTATCTAGTTTGATTTCCTGGATTTTCCCTTTAGCTTGGTTATTGAATTTTAATATACTCATTAAAATATTTTGTAGAGTTTCAGTTAGTTAATAAAATAAGGTTTATTTTGTGGCCCTAGATATGGTCTGCTTTTATCAGTTTTCTGTATGTGCTTGATACATGTATATATTCTGCTTTGGTGGTGAAATACTCTGTAAATGTCAGTTTAATCAGTGTGGCTCAGTTCTGTGTATGCTTGAACAATTTCTACCAAATAGTTCTGTCAGTTGCTGGCTGCGAAGTGTTGAACTCTTCAGCCATAATTGTAATTTTGCTTCCTTCACTGCTATGAGGTTTTGCTTCATGTAATGGAGGCTCTGTTGTTAGATACATGCATATCCAGTGTTGTATCTGCTTGACTGTTGGCTATTTTATCTGTATTCCATGAAGTGCTGGACCCTTTGGCTAAATTCACCCTTCTATATATTAGAAATATCTTACTGGAATACATCTAAACTTGTTCATATCTGTATTCTCTATAGCTTGTTTTGTACTACAGTGATATTTATTTATTTATTTTTTACCAGAAACTCTATGGATTGCCAAACCTGAATCTCCTCCTTTATAGAAAAAGGTTGTTGCCTCTGTTTTATTGTCTCTCTAGATCTTAAAGAATTGTTTTTAAATATTTATTTTTAAGAGAGAGCAAGAAAGAGCTAGTTCCCTTCTGGGAGTTCACTATCCCAATACACACAATGGCTGGGGCTGGGGCTGGGGCTAGGGCTGGGGCTGGGCTGAAGTTGGAACCAGGAGACCAGTTTAGGTCTCCCCCATGGATTCCATGAATCCAGTTAATTGAGATATTGGAATTTGCTTTGCTCTGTTACAGTTGGCTTTGCTATTGGTATATCCAGCACCTTTTTGATTAGTGTTTGTGTGATGTATCTTTCCCATTCTATTTTTTTTCTTTTCTTTTTTATTTTTTGACAGGCAGAGTAGACAGTGAGAGAGAGACAGAGAGAAAGGTCTTCCTTTTGCTGTTGGTTCACCCTCCAATGGCTGCCACGGCTAGCGCGCTGCGGCTGGTGCACTGCACTGATCCGATGGCAGGAGCCAGGTACTTCTCCTGGTCTCCCATGGGGTGCAAGGCCCAAGCACTTGGGCCATCCTCCACTGCACTCCCGGGCCACAGCAGAGAGCTGGCCTGGAAGAGGGGCAACCGGGACAGAATCCGGCACCCCGACCGGGACTAGAACCCGGTGTGCTGGCGCCGCAAAGCGGAGGATTAGCCTAGTGAGCCGCAGCGCGGGCCCCCATTCCCTTTTAACCTACCCTTGTCATTATATTTGAAATATAGTTAGTACATGATTTTTAGAAACATCTGTGCTTGGAATATTTCCAAAATTTTCGTATCTATTTTGTTCTTTTTGTTTTTTATTCCCTTTTTAATAAAAGACTTCATTTATTTGATAGGTAGAATTACAGACAGAGAGACAAAGGTCTTCCATCTGCTGGTTCACTCCACAAATGGCTACAATGGCTGAAGCTATGCCAGTCTGAAGCCAGAAGCCAGGAGCTTCCTCCAGGTCTCCCACATGGGTGCAGGGGCCCAAGCACTTGGGCCATCTTCTTCTGCTTTCCCAGGCCTTAGCAGAGAGTTGGATCGAAAGAGGAGCAGCTGGGACTTAAACCGGTACCCAAATGAGATGCTGGCAGCGCAGGCAGAGGCTTAGCCTAATATGCCACAGTTTGGTCCCTCCCTTGTTTTATTTGTCTGCTTTATTTTGGGCTATTTGAATGTTTTAGTGTTCCTTTGTTACGTGTAGTGTTTATCATACTTTTAAAAGACTTTTGTAGTAGTTGTTTTAGGACTTACTAAATGCATATTTAACCTACAATCAATCTTTTGCTACTTCAAGAGAAATAGAGAAATCTTCCCACACTATGCTGCATGTACTGTTTCCTCTTTGTGTTATAGTAAACTTATACATCACATCTAGTTATGTTATAAATCTCATCACAGATTATTATTTTTCTTTCAACTGTTAAGCATATTTTAAAGAGGAGAGGGGCTGGCTCGGTGGCGTAGTAGTTAAAGCCGCCGTCTGCACTGCCGGCATCCCTTATGGGCGCCAGTTTTAGTCTCAGCTGCTCCACTTCTGATCCATCTCTCTGCTATGGCCTGAGGAAGCAGTAGAAGATGGCCCAAGTCCTTGGGCCCCTGCACCCGCGTGGGAGACCTGGAAGAAGCTCATGGCTCCTGGCTTCGGATCAGCCATTTGGGGAGAGACCAGCAAGTGGAAAACTCACTCTCTCTCTCTCTCTCTCTGCCTCTGCCTCTGCCTCTCTGTAACTCTGCCTTTCAAATAAATAAATATATCTTAAAAAGAAAAAAGAAGATAGTATCCAATTTATCCACATATTTTCCTTGTTTGTTTCTTTTTTTTTTTATTTTCTGATTCTCCAACTTTATTTTCTGGTATTCCCTTTCAACTGAAGTTCTTCACAGTGACTTCGAAAGCACATTTGCTGGCACTGAATTCTCTTAGTTATCCTTTGTCCAGGAATTACTTTATGCTGGATACACATTTTTTGGTGAGAGTTCTTTTCTTTTGACTTCTAAATCTGTTATTTCACTCCCTCTTGAACTCTAGAATTTCTGATGATAAATTTCAATCTCCCAAATTATTTTTCCTTTATATGTAAGTCATTCTTTTTCTCTGGTTGTTTTGCTTTGTCTTTCATTTTTAGCAGTATAATTATTATGGCCTTGGCCAAACTTTTTAAATTTTTCCTGTTTGAGCTTTGCTGAGTTTTTGAATCTATATTTTTATGTCTTTGTTTTTGGTCATTATTTCTTAATTTTTTTTTATCATTACACTCTTCTTTTTTTCTGAGATCAGATAACACAAAGTTACACCTTTTGTTACAATCTCATAGGGACCTGGAAAATCTGTTCATTAAAAAAAAACTTTGTTTTTAAAATCTTTTTTCATACTGGATAATTTCTGTTGATATGGTTTATAGTTTGGTGACTCTCTTTCTGTTATCTGTGTTCTTCTATAGAGGCCATCCAGTGAAGTTTTAATGTTTGCTATTTATTTTCACATAAGAAATTTTCATTTGATCCTGGCTAAGTGCAAACTCCCTGTTTTAGTAGATTCAGAAATTTGCGGGGGTGGGGGGGGGGCGGACAGGCAAATGGTATGGCAGTTAAGGTGCCAGTCTGGATCCCTGCAACCCCTGTTGAAGTGCTTGGTTCAAATCGCTGCTGCTCTGCTTCTGATCCAGCTTCCTGCTAGTGCATACCTTTGAGAGGCTCAAGTATCAAGTACTTGGGTGTCTGCTACTTGCGCAGGAAATCTGGATTGAGTTCTGGGATTCTGCCTTTGACTCGACCCAGCCCTGGTTACTGTGGACATTTGGGGAATGAACTGGAGTGGATGGAAGATCTCTGTCTCTCTGTCTCTCTTTCCCTTTCCCTACCTTTCAAATAAAAATATTCTAAAGAATGTTTTTGATTGCTTACTGGATTATTTGTATGATAATAGTTTTAAAACCTTTAGTAGTTTGGATATCTGTGTCATCTTCCCCCTGCATTTTGACATTTTCTTAGTTTTTGCTAAGAAATTTTTTTAAAGATTTTATTTATTTATTTGAGAGGTAGAACCACAGACAGTGAGAGGGAGAGACAGAGAGAAAGGTCTTCCCTCTGTTGGTTCACTCCCCAGATGGCCACAATGGCCAGAGCTGCACTGATCCGAATCCAGGAGCCAGGTGCTTCTTCTTGGTCTCCCACGCATGTGCAGGGGCCCAAGCACTCGAGCCATCTTCTGTTGCCCTCCCAGGCCACAGCAGAGAGCTGGATTGGAAGAGGGGCAGCCGGGACTAGAACCGGCACCTATATGTGATGCTGGTGCCGTAGACGGAGGATTAACCTGCGCCACGGAGCTGGCCCGGCTAAGAAATTTTTTGTGTCCTGCCCATTTGGCATATTATGAGACTCTGATATTAACTCAGTTCTATGTAGGACATTACCAGCTTTGTTTTAGCAGGCAGAGAACCTTGTTGGGTTCAGGCAGTGATTGCAACTCACCTCTGTAGCTGTGAGTTCAGTCCCACCTCCTTTTTCAGTCTGCGGTGCTCTGCGTTGTTTCTGCATGTGTGCCACCCAGGGGTCACTCTTGGACCTGTGACATGGTATGTCCAATCTTCAAACACTAGGCTAAGTGCGGTCTGTCCCACACGTGCGCCGGGAAGGGTTGAGCTTAGGAGGCGATCAATGGTTTTCTTCCATTCCCTTCAGGATCCTTTTCTTCAGTCATCTGGTCAAAGCACCAGGACTACAGTGACTGCACTTCTCCAGGCACCCTGCATCCAGGACCAAGTGCAGTGGCAAAGGGGACTGAGGGAGGAAAGGTGCACTGGGCATTTTCCCGTTCTTTGAAGCTCAGCCTCTCTTTCTGAGTTTTGCTTCTTTCAGGTTCCTGTGGCCACCACCACTGTGTTGCTTGGGGGCGGGGTGCAGGGGCATGAAGTACTCTCTCTGAGCCTTAGCAGTTAACACTTCCTCCTAGAGGCAGAACTAGAGGGTTTCCCTTGAACTTTCTCTGTCTGCATGCCATTACCCGTTTCTGGTATGAGTTTAGGCTAGGAGTTTAACTAGAGGCAAAAAAAATACAGCAAACTCACTGCTAGTGCAGTGATAGTTCTTTTTGGCAACATTTGTTTGTTTGTTGTTTATATCTACTTGAAAGGGAAAGAATGAGAGACCCAGAGCAAGGCAGACAGAGAGAGAAAATGAGAATCTTCTGTCTTATAGTTCATTCCCTGAATGTCTGCAATAGCCAGGACCTGGTCAGGCTGAAGCAAAGAGCCTGGAACTCCATCCACATCTCCCACTCAGGGGATAGGGGCCCAAGCATCTGCTTTCTTCCAGGAGCATCAGTAGGAAGCTGAATCTGAGGCAGGGTAGCCAGGACTCTTGGTGGCACTCCCATATGGGATATCTCAAGCAGTGGCTTAACCTGGAGCACCACAGTGCCTGGTTCAGTTCGGTGATATTTCAAATTGCCATCTTTTCCTGCAATCTACCTGTAGTAATTTATGTACTTTTCAGATTCTTCAAATATCTGTTCTGTCCAGGTTTTATTGATATATTTCTTTATTGGGTTTAATAGCGTGGAGTGTGCTTATAGCTAATTGATACTTGGAACTTCCTCTTTTAGACTAAAGCCTGTAATGGTGGACCAGCTTTGGTCAGCCTGTTATGCCGTACCTCTTTCTTGTCTCCTCACCCTTCTGCCCTTCTTTTTCGTTCTTGGCTCTGGTTGCTTTGGCTCTCATATAAATTGGTAGAGGGAAATAGAAAGGCGCATGAGGTATTGTTTCTTCTACCCTATTGCTGAGCTTGTTTGCTTTCATTTTTGAGCCTGCTCTGGGCCACCTGTGTCACCGTGGCTGAGTGGCATGTCATTACCAGCTGACCTGCTCACAGTTCTGTGTTTCAATTTTTCCCTCTTTTGTGTATTTTCTGATTATTCCTTTCCTCATGCATGTCTGATTGCATGCAGCGTTTTACACAGCAGACCACTTTTTCTTTTCCTCCAATGTGCCAATTAGAGTGAAAGTCTGCTGCATTTTTTTCTCATCATCTCTGTGTTGTTTGTTTGATCGAGGCTTATTTTGGAGTGTGTGTGTGGTGGAGTGGGCAGTGTATTCTTGATCTGGAAACATATTGGAAACTCAAGGCTTTAGGAAATTTGTTTTTTGTTGTCTTAATTAAGATTTTAAAAAGCAATGCTTTTTTTTTCTTTCAGTTACCAAGTTACATGAACTTTATCTTAGTCTTGATGCTGAATTTAGCACTGTTCCACTGCATCAGAACTGAGAAGGAATATTTATCTATTAATTGTGATATTTGTATGTATCTAATCATAGTTATAGCACTAGTTATTTATTTCTTTTAGAAATGAAGGAGGGAGGGAAGAAGGACTGGAGGGAGCAGAGAGTGACAGAAAGCGAAAGCAAAGTAAGAGTACTCGCATCCACTGGTTCCCTTACGAAATTGCGCAACAGCCAGAGGGCCAAAACCAGGTGATGGGAACTCATTTCAAGTCTCCCAAGTGGATGGCTGGGATCCAGCTACTCGATCCTGTCACTGCTGCCTGCCAGGTGTGCATTAGCAGCAGACTGAGCTCCGAAGCTGGAGTCAGATATCTAACCCAGATACTGATGTGGCCCTTCCAGCTGGTGGCTTAACTGCTAAGCCACCCTGAGCTGTCTCAATATCTTACATTGTTTACATTTCTTACACATTAGTTTCAGTTACTCTCTTTTAAGATGTTCCCCTAGAAGCACTCAAAGTGAATGGCCTATAAATTTAGCAAAAAATCTTTCTAGCCATTTTCTTTTTTTAAAAATGATTTACTCTAATCCTCCGCCTGTGGCGCCAGCACACCGGGTTCTAGTCCCAGTGGGGACGCCGGATTCTGTCCCAATTGCTCCTCTTTCCAGTCCAGCTCTCTGCTGTGGCCCGGGAGGGCAGTGGAGGATGGCCCAAGTGCTTGGGCCCTGCACCCGCATGGGAGACCAGGATAAGTACCTGGCTCCTGGCTTCAGATCAGCGCAGCGTGCCGGCCGTGGCACGCCAGCTGCAGTGGCCATTGGAGGGTGAACCAACGGTAAAGGAAGACCTTTCTCTCTCTCTCTCTCTGTCTCTCTCACTGTCCACTCTGCCTGTCCAAAAAAAAAAAAAGATTTATTTATTCATTTGAAAGAGCATCAAACTGAGAGAAAGAGAGAAGAAAAGAGGGGGGGGGAGGGACAAAGGGAGAGGAGGGGAGAGAGAGGGAGAGAGAACTTCAGTCTGTTAGTTCACTACCCAATTGATTACAACAGCTAGGTCTGGGCCAGGTGGAAGCCAGGAGCCAGGAACTCCATCCAGATCTCTCACTTGGATGGAAGGAGCCTAGATAGCTGGGTTATCTTCCACTGCCTTCCTAGACACATTAGCTGGGTGGGAAGTGGAGCAGCCAGGTCTTTAAACTAGTGCTCCAGGGGCCGGCGCAGTGGCTCACTTGGTTAATCCTCTGCCTGCGGTGCCGGCCTCCCATATGGGATGGGTGCCGGGTTCTAGTCCCGGTTGCTCCTCTTCCAGTCCAGCTCTCTACTGTGGCCGGGGAAGGCAGTGGAGGATGGCCCAAGCACTTGGGCCCTGCACCTGCATGGGAGACCAGGAAGAAGCACCTGGCTCCTGGCTTCGGATCGGCATAGCTCCGGCTGTTGCAGCCATTTGGGGGGTGAACCAATGGAAAGAAGACCTTTTTCTCTCTCTCTCTCTCTCACTGTCTATAACTCTGCCTGTCAAATAAATTTTTAAAAATTAAAAAAATTAAACTAGTGTTCCAATATGGGATGCTGGCTTCACAGGCAGTGGCTTAGCCCACTGTGCCACAGTGCCTGCTCACCCCCATCCCCATCCCCATGCACCCATTGCTTATGTTGAAATCGTCTGATGGAAGCAAGGTGTTATTTGCATTTTTCATGGACTTCATAGATAAACAGCATTTTTAACAGATGACTAGTGTTTAACTTCATTTCCTTAAGGATATGAGGATGGAAACTGAGACAACCAAAGTCTCAGGGTGGTTTAAAATTGTAGAATACAAGTTTGTGAAATTCTTTTGTGGTCCAAGAAAGTTGGGATGGACTTTACCAGAAACCCCCCTTTCTTTTCCTTGAAGTCACAGGTCGTTTGGCAGTTAGATCCAGACCTATACACACACATCGGCAGTTTAAGAAGCATAGGATGTGCTCGCTTTCATTTTAATGCTTTCTCACACATACTGTTAATATGCCTTTGGATTGATTATCTAAGAATGTACTTTTAAATTTCAGATTTCCTCAAGTTGCTGGAATAGAATTTGGATTTGACCCAGATGCAGAACCAGGACATCGAATCATAAGAGATACTGTAAAAGTTCAAGGACAATATTTACGGAAAAAAAAAATTTACCTTCTTGCTATAAAGGAGTACATTGCAAATGTGAGATTAATTTATTTTTTTATTTTTATTTTTTGACAGGCAGAGTTAGACGGTGAGAGAGAGAGAGAGAGAGACAGACAGACAGAGAGAAAGGTCTTCCTTTTCTGTTGGTTCACCCCTCAAATGGCTGCTATGGCTGGTGCGCTGCGCCGATCCTAAGCCAGGAGCCAAGTGCCTCTTCCTGGTCTCCCATGGGGTGCAGGGCCCAAGCACTTGGGCCATCCTCCACTGCCTTCCCAGGCCACAGCAGAGAGCTGAACTGGAAGAGGAACAACCAGGACAGAATCCGGCACCCCAACCAGGAACAGAACCCGGGGTCCTGGAGATTAATTTATTTTTAAAATATTTTAAATAGAAACATTGTCTTACATTACTACATACATTTATGTACATGCACACAAATATATACTTTTGGTGATTTCAGATAATCCAATTTAAATAAATATTTTGCATTGTGTTTTTATACTCATATATTTATATTTTGTCTTATATGCTGGTAATGTTAATTTTGTTGTATTATCAGATTGAAAAATACAGAAATATATAATTCATGCTTTTTTAAAAAGGTTTATTTATTTGAAAGTCAGAGTTACAGAGAGGCAGAGGCAGAGAGAGAGAGAGAGGTCTTCCATCTGCTAATTCACTCCCCAAATGGCTGCAATGGCCAGAACTGAGCTGATCCAAAACCTGGAGCCAGGAGCTTCTTCCAGGTCTCACATGTGGGTCCAGGGGCTCAAGTCACTTGGGCCATCTTCTACTGTTTTTCCAGGCTGGATCAAAAGAGGAGCAGCCAGGACTCAAACTGGTGAGCAAAAGGGATGCCAGCCTGTAGGCAGCAGCTTTACCTGCTGTGCCACAGTGCCTGGTCCAAATTCATGCTGATTAATATCATTCTCTAAATAGCTGGCAAATATAGCCAGTGGTGGTTAAATAACTACAAGTAGTGTTGTAGTGATTTGCTCAACTTTAAATTTAGTGATGGAGCTGTGCCATGGCATAGCAGGTTCAGCTGACAGCTCTAGTATCCCGTATAGGTGCTGGTTTGAGTCCCGGCTGCTCCACTGTGATCCAACTCCCTACTAATGCGCCTGGGACAGCAGCAGAGGATGGTCCAAGTTCTTTGGCCTCTGCACCCATGTGGGGTACCCGGAGGAAATTCCTGGCTCCAGGCTCCTGGCTTTGGCCTGGCTCAGTCTGATTTGTGGCTATTTGAGGAGTTAACCAGTGAATGGAAGATCTTCATCTTTCTCTTTTTCTTCTATTCTTTCTGTAACTCTGTCTTTCAAATAAAATAAATAAATAAAAAAAATATTTTTAAAAATGTAGTGATAAAAACTTCTAACATACTTAATGGCATATTTTACTTATGTCATTTAATCATGTAGATTAAAACTTGGATGACTCCATGGGCTTTTCAGTTTACTTCAGTGGGCTTCTTAGTACTGCAGTCTGGAGCAGTGTCAGAGTGCTGGCGGGAAGCTTGTTCGACGCGCATTCCAGGTTCCGGTGCTGAGCCATTTCGGAGGTGCTGGCTGAGGCTCAGCGCTGCTGCTCTGAAGAGCCCTCCCTGCTGGATCTGATCACAGCCATGTTCATTCCTAAAGATGCTGGGCAGTGAGCTGAGGGCAGAGGTCCAAAGTTACCATGTCTGAATCGTCTGAATCCAGCGTCTTAAAGTCTGTCAGTTAACATATGTGGAGACATAGTTGTGTACATATCTATGAAATTGCATTTCTGTACCAATAATTTCAAAAGTACATTGGTTTTGATTTATTCTTGTTTCTAGATTAGAAAATTGCAATATGTTTTGCTGTTTCAGGGGAAGGATGGCTATATTATGCTTAAAAGTTGTCCTCGAATGTTTGACACAGAAACTGCACAAGTCCTTTCGACAGTTGTCATGAATCACTTTGAATCAATAAAGATTGTGCAGGGAAGGAAGCAGTGTCTTTCAGGCCATCGAATGAGTTTAATCACCACCACCAGCAGATCGCCATCACTAACAGGTGATCATAGTTCTGTTTTATTAGAAGTGTTTCTTTAATAAATAGCATTTTTGTTAAATTGTGAGCCATGGAAAAATGTATTCTTTTTCCTTAAGTGTGGGGAAATGTGAATAAATGAAGACTGAGCTACAATTTTAAGAAAGTCTTAAGCAAAAATTCACATCTGAAAAGCACAAATAAGTTCTAGGAGATTATAGACTTCTCGAAGTTCTCTGCTTCAACATCTTGACTACCTTTTCAATTTTTTCTGTCACTTCTATTTTAAATGAACCATTATAAGTATTTAAACCGGCTTACTTGGTCTCTTGTAAAACATGTTGTCTTTCCCTACCCAGTAAGCACTGTGCCTTGTCATGCAGAACTCATTTTATTGATATGGTTCAGAAGTTTTATTCTTTAAAAAGAGTCACTTAGCAATAATTCAGGACCAGATTGGACAAAATTCATATTGAGATTTTTATAATCCATTACTTGTTTGATAAAATAATTGTCTTCAAGGCCGGTGCCGCGGCTCACTAGGCTAATCCTCCGCCTAGTGGCGCCGGCACACAGGGTTCTAGTCCCGGTCGGGGCACCGGATTCTGTCCCGGTTGCCCCTCTTCCAGTCCAGCTCTCTGCTATGGCCCGGGAGTGCAGTGGAGGATGCCCCAAGTGCTTGGGCCCTGCACCCCATGGGAGACCAGGATAAGTACCTGGCTCCTGCCTTTGGATCAGTGCGGTGCACTGGCCGCAGTGTGCCGGCCGCGGCGGCCATTGGAGGGTGAATCAACGGCAAAGGAAGACCTTTCTCTCTGTCTCTCTCTCACTGTCCACTCTGCCTGTCAAAAAAAAAATTGTCTTCATAAGCATATCCAATTTTTGAAAAGTATATCATATACACCATATTTTAAGTTAAAAAGAATTAATGTGCTTTTGATTATGTCTAAACTTAGTAAATGTTTCCAATGAAACTTTTCATGATGGTACAGCTGGTCATGAGAAATGTATATTCATAGAAATTCTGATTAAAATTTTATTGTTGATGTGAATTCTAGTAAACATGTATTCTAGTAAATTTTTAGGCTTAGTAGTAGAGTATTTATTTTGAGGAGTACAATATATTTTAATGGTTTTACTTGCAGCCTTTGAGAAAGAATCAGAGAAACCGTTAGCAGTAATTGCAGTACCTGGCATAGAAGGACGGATTTGCCATATTTCTCAGGACATGAAAGAACATTTGCACCAACTTAGAACTGCAAGGAAACAAGGCTTAAGAACTTTTCCCACCATCAGTGATAATGCACCTGCAAATTCCGATTCGGATTGAAATACTAAATATGTAATGTTAGTCAATACCAGAATGAACCTGAACAACTAGTATAATTTTACCATTGTTAAGCATAGTAATGTAATTTTGATTCTTTTGTATTTTTCTAGAATTGATTTTAATTCTGGAGATATTGCTATAAATGTTTTTTTATTTGATTCTTATCAAGTCATGTATCTTTGACTCTTCAATGTTTTACACAAGAAACAAGACCTGAGTACTTGTGCACATGTTCGTGATTTAAGAATAGACATCGCATAGCGCTTCCGAATTAAATGACTTCCATACTCACCTTTCCACAGTACTTACTTGTACATTTTTTCTTTTCCCTCTTAATCTTTTTTTGCTTATTTTTTTGCATCTGGATTAAATATATGTGTTCTTTTTCTTCCCTTGCTGGTTTAAAACTACGTTGTTTTGCTTTCTGACACAGAATAGAGGAAAATGAGTGATTATAAAACAATGATCATTATTGTCCTTTATTCCAGTAAAGATGATGATGAGGTTGTATAGCAATGGAATATTTATAGAAGTCCTGAGTTTTTCATTTTAATGAAATAGACAGTGTGGAAGCTTTCATACAGTTTTCTTACCTGTTATCATTTAAGTTAAAGCAATTCTTCTTCTTCTTAGAAATGAGAGGGAATAGTGTAGCATTAATCAAATGACAAATCCTTTCACAAAAATTTAAAACCAGGTGGGACTAAATTTATAATAGGCTTATAAATTGGCTAATTAATTGAAAAATAATGTTTCTTCCTCATCTCTGATAGTTATAATCTTTGGAAATAAAATGCATCACCTTTTCAGCTTCACTTTTTCTGTGAAAACCTGCAGATCATAATTAGGGCCAAAGGGCATTCTGTTTCTAGGGAGGCCATGTATGCCTTTTATTGTGAATTCATAGAAAGAAAGAAACATACCCAGTTAGTGTCTTGCTTAGAAAGAATGAGTAGCAGTACCAATGAGGTACATACACTAGCATAATTAATTTAAATGGAGGTTTACCTGGTAGAACTGTGAAGGTTCACTTTAATTATTTATTTTAAAGTTCTATTCCTTTCTGCTTTTAGCTCTCTCTTAGCCATGTACAGAAAAGGAAGTACTGACATATGTGCTTTTAGCTCTCTCTTAGCCATGTACAGAAAAGGAAGTACTGACATATGTATATCCTGATTCTCTCTGATGAACCCATGGTAATAGAAAGCATACAGGAATAGAATACTTTGTTCCCAACAGCAATTTTAGCTTTCATTTGAATAATTAGATACGAGGTAGATTTTAGAATTCTATTTTTAAATTAGCAGAAGCATATAGACTCTTAGGTTACAAGAACTTTATTCTGAATTCCTCAGGATCTGTTATTGGCCTTTAAATAGGGTTTAGATTATGGCCCAAATTGAATTATGCATCATTTATATAGTAAGTGGGCATTCATTCATTCAAGAAATAACTTTGTTGAATGTGTACCTTTTTGGTTTTGAGAATGTGTGAATGAATCTGAGGGACTTGGTGGTATGTGTAATTGTAGAGTTTCGCTGTATGTAGAAGTGCTGTTTCCTGTAAAGGTGTTTGAGGGGCCGGCGCTGTGGCGCAGCGGGTTAATGCCCTGGCCTGAAGTGCCGGCATCCCATATGGGCATCGGTTCTAGTTGCGCCACTTCTGATCCAGCTCTGTGCTGTGGCCTAGGAAAGCAGTAGAAGATGGCCCAGGTCCTTGGGTCCCTGCACCTGCGTGGGAGACGCAAAAGCTCCTGGCTTCGGAACTGCACAGCTCTGGCAGTTGCGGCCATCTGGGGGGGTGAACCATCGGATGGAAGACTTTCTCTCTCTGCCTCTCCTCTCTCTGTGTAACTCTGACTTTCAAATAAATAAATAAATCTCTTTTTTAAAAAAAAAAAAAAGAAAGTGTTTGAGTAGAAGGAAATGTAATCAAGGAGGCTAAGACCATAACTGGAGTTAATTCATAGCAAAAAACTGAAACAAAGCGTAGGTGAGGATAAAAGAGAAGAGTTGTAAAAAAAGGTATCTTATTTGACTGCATCACAACTTATTACTTCTGGCTTTGATATGTTACTGATACTAACTTTGAATAGAAATGCTTTGCATGGTATAGATTAAATAATTTTACTTTGGAAAGATGGCAAATCTACAATAGCTTTTCAAATTATGTCAATCAAAATAGAAGTATTAGAGATAAAGCTATTCTGTTCAGAATTGTAGCAAGTATGATGCTTTAAAAAGTGACAGTTAATTCCATATTAGTTCAGACAGCTCAATAGAACTTATGCTTTCTTTTTAGAAACCTTCTATAGTGCAAATCTATAGTTAAAATGTGTTTGATTAAAATTTTTAAGTTTTCCTCTCATTACCCTGGTTGATGAGGTTTATGGTAGTTTCCCTTCCTCCCTCCCTCCTTTCCCCTTCCTTCCTTCCTTCCTTCCTTCTCTCCTTCCTTCCTTCCTTCCTTCCTTCCTTTCTTTCTTCCCATTTATTTATTTAAT